>NC_136981.1:24225157-24300157 GCF_032717465.1 Coenobita brevimanus
TTGGCAGGAACGACAAACTGCAGTCGAACCTCGCCCTCGGGTGTTCGTGACTCACGGTAGAGCCGTCCTTATTTACGAAGGAACTTGGCTCGACCTCCCCGTGAATACTTTATCACTCGACCCTTTTGTTTGTTCCGCACGGTAGCAAGTGTCGGGTCAGAATGTTGTTCTTGCACAACAAGTTGACTACACATCAGATCTTGTGGCGATTCAATGATCACTGGGGTGACACAGTCTGGAGCCTCAGTCATGGCTCGTGTTACCGCAGCAGCCGAAGTCTGAGTAGGGTCATCGGAGCAACTATCCTTGACTCCATTAATATTGCCTACTATAAAGTCAAATAGAGGCTTTGGCATGACAACCGCAAGTGTCGTACCAGTATAAAATGGAGATGCCACCTGGATACATGCCTCAGGGAACAATCTCACTGATCCATCAATAAGCTTTGCATGGATCTGTCGACCTGTATACTGCTCAGGCCGAACTAAACTCTGCTTAACAGAGTAACCTGAGGAACCATTGTCTCTCAGGACCTTCACAGGAATGCCTCCCACAAACCCTGGCTGAACAAGGAAGGTACTGTCACCTGTAGGAGGGCCTGTGGAGGAAGCAGCTAGCCACTCATGAGGCTGCTGAATTGATGTGGCAAACATTGTGCCTTGAGGGTTATATTGGGAAGATGGAACATTGGCCATCTGTGGAGGGGGGTTCACTGTCACTGTGGGACTAGTGAACTGTGGGGAAGTACTCACACTGGTAGGGACGTGACCACCAGGCTGCTGCTGAGGAATGAAGGCTGCATTCGCATCCTGCCTCTTTTGAGCTGGTGGTGAAAAGGTTTGTCCCGACGGTCGGTTGCGTGGCTGATACTGCTGCTGATTAGGGTACTTGTTGTACCCCTTCCACTCAGGTTTCTGAGTGTTTTGCCCCTGGTCCTTCCACTGCGGTTTTGGACCTTGACCATTACTCTGAGAACGGCCTTGGTGCTGGGATTCAGTCTGAGACGGCTTCCCAGACTTGGCAGTATCTTTTCTGCTCCAGGTGTTTTGCTTACGAGCTTGATACCCGTATGCAGTAAAGAATGCATCAGCCTTCTCTGCCATTTGGCTGGCATCTTTCACCTGGCAGATCTTAAGCTGTGCTATGAGCTCAGCAGGCCACGACCTCTCTAGCTGTGTACGCAGCATAAGGTCAATTATCCCCTCACGCGTGGAAGGAGTTTCATCTTTCTCCATCCACTCATTTAAGTAAGCTGTGAGACGATCAAGGAACTGAACAGCTGTCTCCTTGTCTTGGAGACGAGCTCGCATGAACTGAACTTTGGCGTCGTCTACTGTGAGACCATACGCCTTAATGAGTGCAGCTTTCATCATCTCATATGTGAGATTGTCTCCACGAATTCTGTGGAGAATATCGAGGGCAGGGCCCTCAAATAGGCTAAGAAACTGAAGCCGCTTAGCTGCCTCATCCAGTTGATATAAGTCTGCCATGTCCTCAAAACGAGCTATGTATGGCTCGATTCGCTCGCTTTCCTTGTATGAAGGAAGCTTGATGCGTGGGGTCGCCAGGACATGTGCAGGGAGAACGCTCGTGGAGCTTGGACCAACTGCACCAGACGTGTCTGAAGCCAAGGAATCTCGCTTGAGCTTCAGCACTTCAAGTTCATGTTCTCGTTCTTTGTCTCGTTGTTCACGCTCGTATTCGCGCTGTTCTCGCTTCTTGTACTAGCTCGTGTTCGCTGTTGTCGCTCATATTCGCGCTGTTCTCGCTCGTATTCGCGTTGTTCTCGCTCACGTTCACGAGCGTCTTTCTCACGTTCTTGCTCGTAATTAAACCGTGAGAGAACGTAACTCTGTATTTTCTCTGGGTCAGTGAGACCCATATCTTTGGCTTCCTGTACATAAGCACTGGCTGCCATGGCGCTAATTTATTAAGCAAACGAAACTGAGCACTGACTGCTTCGCAAACGAATGCTAATATACAAATAAAGAATACAGACACAAGCTAGTGGTGACCAGTCTTATCTAGTTAACTGGCAAAGAATAAATCAAAAATGTAAATCACTGGGAAGACTCAATAATAAACACAATGGGTACGGTGACTTCCCAGGAGCGAATAAAATCGTCTGGCGTTACCAAAAATAAACTAGAGTTAAGTATTCTATTGATTAATAAAGCAAAATTCACTTGCTAAATTAAGGGTAAACACCAGTAAGCTTGTGTCTATAAACTTTAATGATAAATACCTAAATATGAATGAGTGAGCACTATCTCGTGAATAGCTTTAGAGCTAGGAGTTAATATCCTGGAATGAGGTCGCCAATTGTCACGGGGTTTTTATAATATCAGGGTAATTTTGAAATAAATGGTTAAATGTTATTTAAATTGATAATAATATTCAATAATATTGAAGAGCAGAGACAATGATTGTCTTGCTACATCAAGCAACGATTACTTTACGCTGACTTGCTACGATTCTCTAAGATCGAGAATTTATAAACTTTCTCAACAGTACACAGCAGAGACTAATTGCTCACAATTGCTGAATTACTGTACTGTTAGCCTCTGGAGAAAGTTACTTCACCCCTGACAATAAATAACTAATACTAATAATAATAACATCAGGTTCTTGCTGATGCATTAACTCCTGGCACAACGGATTTTAAGTTAATACAACAAGACTGGTCTAAGTACCAGTTATGAAAGCAAACGTTTATGCCAGCTAGGAGCTATATGGAAAATAAGCTTAATTTGGATTAAATGAAACAAGATTTTACTTTACATTGAGCTCAAGAAAGGAACTGTTAAATTTATTGATTACAAAAAATAAATTTAACGTTACAATTCAAATCAAATTAATGAGACGCACTCACTCACACAGAAGCTAAATACTTATGCCTAGGAAAAACACCTTAACTAAGCTCTTAAAACTAGGATTATACAAAAGGAAATACCGGTCGATGAATGCTGTGTATCACCCAAATCTAGGATGGGAGTCTGGGGGCTGTGTCAAGCGGAGTCTGGGTACTAGCTGACCTCTCTCTACTCTCACTTCTGTAGCACAGGACCTCTCTCCGTCACAGCAAACACTCGACTGAGTAAGTCGTGGGAACAAAAGCGGAACACTCGGCCGCATTTTCTAACAGTCAGAGGCAAGCAGAGACAAACAATAAAGATCAATAGTATCGCTCAGTACAGCACTTAGTGAAGTGCATTAAATCGGTCACTTTTGAAAACAGTGACGAATGTTTTGGAAAGTATACCCCGAAATGGAGGGAGAAACGGTTAGCTGAGCGATACACAGTGAGTTTTCCACTAATAGTTCGTGGCTTCTCACAAAAGGGAAATGTCGCGAATTGATTCGTGACACTCTTACTTCATGGCCAAACAGTAGTTCAAAGGGCGAGAAGCCCAGTGATTCATTTGGAGATTCTCTTGCGGCAAATACAACGAATGGAAGACCTTTATCCCAGTCTTTCTGATGTTCCAAACAGTATTTCTTGAGCATCGATTTGAGTGTTTGATGATATCTCTCCAACGCTCCTTGGGTCTGGGGATGGTAAGCTGAAGACGTGATCTGGGTGATGCCCAACTCTTTCACAGACCGCTTGAAAACATTTGACATGAAATTACTTCCCCGGTCTGACTGTACCTCCTTGGGCAGACCAAACTTTGTGAAGAACCCTAGCATTTCCTTAACCACGTTCTTTGCTGAGATCTTTCTAAGTGGAATGGCTTCAGGATAACGAGTAGCCATATCAATCAGGGTCAACACATAAGAAAATCCTGAAGAAGTCTTAGGAAGAGGGCCCACAATATCCACCAACACACGGGTGAATGGCGCCTCAAAAGGAGGAATGGGAACTAGAGGTGCAACCTTTTCGGTCTGATTACACTTCCCCACAACTTGACAGGTGTGACAAGACTTACAATACCAGGAAACATCCCTGAAGATACCTGGCCAGTAGAAGTGTTTCAAAATGCGTGCCACAGTCTTTCTCACTCCAAGGTGTCCTGCCAAACTGGAATCATGAGCCACTCTAATGATATCCTGCCTACAAACACAAGGGATGACAACTTGATGTACAACCTCCCATTCACAGTCGGCTGATGCTGTTGGGGGTCTCCACTTTCTCATAAGTACTCCTGACTTTATATAATAACAAGTAGAAGCACCGGCTGACTCTTCCTCACTGCAAGCATAGTTAGCTAGACCTTTCAACTCAGGGTCAGCAACCTGCAACTCAACCAACTCTTGACGAGACAAATTATCAACACTACGGGGTACTGCCTCATCTGGTGAGTGGTCCAAATTAGCAAGAGAAGTGTCAGCTAGGATAACATCATCATCATCATTATCCTCTAAGTCACCAGTAACTTTAGACTTAGCCCTAGTGACAGCACATGCAGGGAACACAGCAGGGACATCACAATCCTGGGCCGCAGCCACTGGCTCACTAGACAACTGAGGAGCTGGATACACTTGACTTCCACCAATATCATTTCCAAGTAAGAAAGTTACACCTGACATTGGGAGTGTCTCAAATCCAACCCAACCATAACGGAACCATTAACAAAACCAGACTCTAAATTCACTCTGCACAGAGGGACAGAGAAGTAATTATTCCCTACACCTTGTAAGATTACAGTTTCATCAGAGGAATTAACATTAGAGTCTAGAACACTGGTCAGCATAAGGGACTGGCAAGCACCTGTATCACGATATATTTTAACTGATTTCCTGTCATTACTGTCCAGAGGACTGACAAAACCATCAGACAGGAAATTAGCACATCAACTCTTGAGAGTGTCACCCACGTTACTGCTCAAAAGAGGAGCTTCATCATGAGAATATAATTTACCCCTCAAAGCAGGTTCAGTTAACTCAGTTAAAGAATTCTGGGAACTCTCAAGGGTGGACAGTAGACCAATTGACTGAATATTTAAAGACTCCTTTTTGTTCACATCACGCTGTCTCCTGAAACATTTCTCCGTAGTATGACCAAGCTTACTACAATAAGTACATTTACTTTTCTGAAATCTAGAGGTGAAGCTGGTATTTACTTCCTGAGAAACATCATATTTATTCTCTTTCCTGTTACCTGTACTCTGAGTAGAGGCAACGTACTTTCTCTCAGCTTTCCTTTTTTCTCTAGAATATCTCTTGTGAGTGAGAACATATTCATCAGCTAAAACTGCAGCATCAGACAAATTATCTATTCTTCTCTCATCAAGATATAGACTTACATCTTTATTAATACACCTTTTGAAGTCCTCCAGCAAAATCATCTGCTTAAATTTACCAAAATCAGAATCCACCATTCTTAGAATTTAACCACTGCTCTAACAGATCTTCTTTGATTTTTGCATACCCAACATGGGATTGCTTATCTTGCTTATAAGTTATCCTAAATTTTACTCTATAGGCTTCAGGAACAAGCTCATAGGCCTTAAGTATCAAGCTCTTAACTACATCATAATTATCAGATTGATCCTGAGGCAAAGATGCATAAGTTACTTGAGCTTTACCGGTGAGAACAGTTTGAAGGAGTACTGGCCAATACTCTTTGGGCCAATTAAAACCTGTAGCTACCCTCTCAAACAACTGAAAATACTTTGTTAAATCAGATTCATTAAAAGGAGGGACAAGTTTAACATTTTTAGCCACATCAAAATCATCAGAGCTAGATGATCCGGTTCCACCTTGTTTCATGCGATACTCATGGTCTGCCTGAATCCTAGCAAGTTCAATTTGTGCCTAGAGCCTCCTGAATACGAGCATTTGCCTGAAATTCAGACTCCTTAGCACGAGCCTCCTGCAGGGCTAGCTGTAACTTAGCTAATTCAATCTGCATTTGCTCATTTGGAGGAGTTACATTAAACAAGCTTTCATTAATCATGTCAACAATTTGATCTTTATAATGATGAGAGCGAACAGCAATTCCCAATTGTTGAGCAACAAGCTTAAGTTCATTCTTTGTTCTGTTTTCTACATCACACACTGTTTGAACATTTGACAAAAAAATCTTTGTCTTCATCAAGTGTAGTAATAGTAGACATCATGAATAAATCACAGTCATAAAATATCAAGCAATATCCTTATGATAATATCCTGAATATCCTGATAAGAGGTCGCCAAATTTATGTTGTGGAACAGAGAAAGATAATGTAAACTTTATGTGAGAATACTAAAAATCACTACTGTCCCGTAAAGTTCCAGGTTCAAAACAAAAGAGTTAGGTAAAATTACAAGTTAAAGTTTAATGCTCAAACTAACAACAAAACATTCAGGACTCATAAGGATAATGTAATGGCAAAAAACAGGTTAAATATATGGTTAACTGCAATAGCCTCTATTAACACGAAATTAGCAAGAGTAAATTTATCTAAGTCAGCCCTGATAAAATGAGAAAACCAGATAATACTCAGTGAATGCAAGATATATTATTACAGATACAAAATATTATTACCACTGGCTGACAATATGAATTACAAAAACTTTACTAGGCCTACGAATCAACACCCTATGCTATACAGTACAAGAAGAAAATGTAATAACACCCATACTCAAATTACACAGCTGCTAGATGGTTGGAGTCTTCCTGAGCACTCACAATAATAACAACTGTACACGGGAGGACAGAGATGTGAGCAAAATGAGGAGTAGATCTAAGTGGCAATTAATGCAGAGACTGAGCTCATTATATAGGGGCCGGCAGAGCTTGATACAACTTGTAAGAAGGACGCGCAAATGAAGCCATAGGGGACAAAGAGTTGACAATCCTGCTCTGAACAACAGAAAGAACGACTTACTCTACTATAAGGGGAGAAGGGGGGAGTGAGGTAGAACACGCTCGTGATCAAACATGCAACATACTGTACGTTAGAATTACACAAAAGGTGATGAAATCATAGGCTATGTAACCATATATATCCATATATATATATATATATATATATATATATATATATATATATATATATATATATATATATATATATATATATATATATATATTAATGCAGAGTACAGTTTTTGATGGGTATGAACGTGTTGCTAATGAGGACGTATTTGTCGTGGACATGTGTGTGTGTGGTTTTCTTGTGGGTGCAAGGTGTATGAGTTTATTGTTGCTATTGATTTATGTGTGTTCTTGTTTTAGGTGTATGTGCTTGCTCCGAGGTGTAGGTAGCTGTATGTGCTTACTGTTGCTGTGGATTGATGTGTGTGTGTGTGTGTGTGTGTGTGTGTGTGTGTGTGTGTGTTCCTGGTGTGGGAATATGTAATTGTTGCTGTTGCTGGTGTATATGTTTTTTTTTTCCATGGCAAGGGAGTATTTTTTTTTTTAATTTTAGTGTTTGAGTTTGTCACGGTGCGTGGATGCGTCTATTTGTCGCTGTATGTGGGTGTATCTGTTTATTAGTGGAGGTGGTGTGTGGTGTTTTGTGTGGGCTTTGACACTTGTTTTAGGTGCTTGTGTAACTGCTTGTTTTAGCTATGGGTGTATGTGCTTGCACTGACTGTGGATAAGTGTTACTATATTTAAGTGTGTGTGTGTGTGTGTGTGTGTGTGTGTGTGTGTGTGTGTGCTGGAGAGTTTGTGGGTGTAGGTGTTTTGATGTTTGGGCAGGTGTATAAGCGTCTGGTATCGCTTTGGGTGTATGTATCTTTTGTGCATGGATGCGTTTCTATGTTGCTAGTGTGTTTGTGTACAGTATGTCGTGCTTTCTATCACTGGTACAATGGCAAGCTAGCTAGGTATGCCCTCTCTTTAATTTTATTTATTTTTAATTGTCCATTGACTTCCTACCGTGGAATATAAGAAAACTCCTCGTTAACACTTTCAATTCTCCCTTGCTAACTGAAAAACAGGATGAGTTAAGTCAAAAATTATGATGGGAGTAGTAATGCTTTCCCTGTGCAGACTGATGATTGGTGTACCAGCACTTCTCATCACCGCTCTCTCTCTCTCTCTCTCTCTCTCTCTCTCTCTCTCTCTCTCTCGAATAACCACCACCACCACCACCACCATCATTATACCATCATCATCGTCATCATCATCATCATCATCATCATCATCACATGACTTTAACTCTTATTTTTGACTCACCCAATATTGCAGGGGTTCCCAACCTTTTTAAGCTGATGAGCACCCACCTGTTTTCTGGATAACTATGAAAGCACCAATATAATTTCATAGTTTGGGTATTAAGAAGCAGTCCAATTAGTAAGTGTAACAGTGTACAGTTGTATAGCTTCATTCTAACTTTAACCGTGGACTTGGAACAGCACGGTAAGACTAAAGAGTGATTATCATGACTGAGCAACTTCACAATAACGTGAATAACATATTATGAACAATTAATGACCCACAGTTTTGGCTTGAAAAGATGGTCAATATGTAGTTCTGGCTATTAATCCCTTTTATCATCCAGCCTCGGTGTTTCCTGTGGTTTTTGGTGTGATTCGTTCGATTTTGACCCTCGTTTCCGTCGTTTTTGACATACGTCGTGTACAGAGTCACAGACCGTCTGTCACTGTCACGTACCGATCTTGTCCAGCTTAGCAGTCCACCCGTCCCAAGGGTTGCCAACTCTCACGAGTGAAACGATGCCAAATCTACACACGAAGTACAATACCAAATTTTACATTTCAGTACCAAATTATATATATATATATATATATATATATATATATATATATATATATATATATATATATAACAAAAGAAACAGATGATGATGTTGATGGTCTTACAGGGGATTATGAATACGGCAGTTAGGCTTACAAAGAGCTGGTGCTCGAGAGCACCAGGTTGGGAACCCCTGCTGTATTGTGTACCATCTGATCTTTCCTGAATTTAGTTGCTGTAACATTAAGCTCTCGAAAAATGCCAAAAGGTCATTTCTTTATCAGCGCTGGAGCTGTCAGGTTATACATATGTCTCTCATTTCACTCCCTATCCTCCGAAAAGAGGATCGTGGTCAGCAGAAGGAGGATTACTCTGGCGTGGAGTCCATCGCGTTCAAGATGAACACGGAGTTGCAGCTATTATTACACCATTATAACCTCAGTTTCTTTTAGATATGATAATTGTGTGTGTGTGTGTGTGTGTGTGTGTGTGTGTGTGTGTGTTTATACGACAGCCATGCATTGAATCAAGTCTTGTTAACTCTATTGCAGCGAAACTCTTTGTAGGTTCTCTATTTGGTGGGCGTTGGACAATTTTATTACGCTTAGTAGATACCTGAGATACCAAATAAATGAGACTGCCAATCACCGTATTATTTCACGCTTATCGCAGATGATTTCATCATCATCATTGCCAGACGCCATGTATCCCAAACGGGGTGGGCAAGGGCTTAGGGTTATTTGTTTTACAGGGAGGGGTACTAATCCTCCACCAACCTCACTTGACACGTAGGGATGCCAACAGCATCTGGTGTTCCCAGGCGGTCACCCATCGAAGTACTAACCTGATTTTAAAGCAGTTAATTAATATATAGGTCAGAGTTGAAAACAGTGGGGAGACTTATATCCTGCTGTGGGCTGATTCAGGATGATGATGCGGATAGAAACTCACTTGATCCAATTGGTGAACTACTTTCTTATTAACATTTCATTATTTTTTTGCTATTGTGCCTTTGCCCTAATCATACAAAGATCTCAAACTTCATTTACCTCAGTTAATGGCCAAGTGCAGTCGGACTGGAAAGTCACTTTCACTAGTAACCAATGAGATTTATTTGTTGCTTCGCACCTAATGCCCATTGAATTTTACTCAACTACATATTCAAATTCACTTTGCTGGATCGGTACAGTTCCTAAACAAGCCAACTATAATTGAACTGCTCCTTGTTTGTTGTTCCTGGTTTATTTTTTCCTTTTTTATTTTCAATGCTGTTAAGAAAAACTATCGCACTCAACAGAGGCAAGCGTGGTCGTATGACACCTCACCTTGAGAGAAACTGTCATCTTTGTCGGGCTTGGGGGATCAAGTTGTTTATCCCTGCCACTTTATGCATATCAGGGATCATAAAATGCATCGTCAAAAAGGGGGTTCTTTTGAATAAGTAATACGATTCGTCCATCAAATGTTGAGGCATTGAGAAGAGCGTGCATGGGTTTTGTGGCCTGTAAATAGTGAGGTTGTTGTTGTTGTGGCCCCAGATTCATTTTAACTGAGCCCAGTGAACTGCAGCCTGATGCTGCCCTTCTCTTTCAGTCCACGATCCTCCTCTCGGGGGATGGGGATAGAGATGAGGTACGTTATATAATTGGGCACCAGAGCCGTCCAGTTTTATCAGTACCACCACATGAAGTGCCAAGGAGAGGGGTAAAAACTGCAACAGCCACATCCTTAACCCCTTAACCGGGGGGCATCATGAAAGTGACGCCCGGGTGCAATGGATCACACCGCAGGGGGTCACTTTTGCGATTCTGTGTTATTTTGAATTCTCCCGGGCTTTCAAGTGGTGGCTTGTATCATCTATCAGTACTGCCAGTGTCCAGCAATAGTCAGCACTGCTAATGTCATCTGTACTCCCATCCATTGTAACAGTTTAGTCATTTATCCCCATTCTTGACTCCCTTCCCTACCTCCCCTCCATTACCCTCTCCTCTCACCTGCCCAACCGCGCTGCCCTAAGCAAATCTTCCACGGAGTTTTCCACTGATTTCATCCATTGAAATAAGCCCTATGACCTATTCTTATACAAAATAATGTATACAAAAAAAAAAGAAAATAAGGTAACTGATGGTGCCATATTACCTGGCAACACCCCACGTACACTTGTTCGCTAATTTTCCCTGGTAATTTCCCCTTGAAATATGCCATATAATCTATTCTCGTAATAAAAATATATATAAGACAGGAAGGGAGAAGCCTAAGTGATATTTACATTCACCTGGAACTACCTAATTTCCTGCCAATCATTTCACAGCACATAAATTAGCAGCTGTCACCTCGTTGACGTTGTCAACCCTTGGTGGCCCCATATCCACCTCGTCATTTGGTTCAGTGTTGTTTCTTGAGATGAAAGCACGTAGCATTAAAAGGCTTAGCAAAATTTGGAGTAGCGAGCACTGGCTGACTTAATAGGATAGCTTTAAGTTTGCTGAAAGAGGATTCACAGTCATCGGTCCAGACAAATTTAACCCCCATTTTCAGTAGGTCTGTAAGTGGTGATACAAGAATTGAAAAGTTAAGAACAAATCTCCTGTAATAACTTACCATTCCCAAAAATCTTTGTAGCTCTTTCCTACTTTTAGGTCTGGGAAGATCACTTATAACCTGAACCTTAGCTCCTGGTGGTGCAACATGTCCATCACCAATTACGTACCCAAGGTACTGAACTTTAGCTTGACCAAACTCACACTTTGATAAATTAGCAACAAGATTAGCCTGAACCAAACGCTCAAGAAATTTACTGACATAGCATAGGTGATCTTTCCAGTTGTCACTGAAGATTAATACATCATCAATATAAACAACTCACCCTGCCAAACCCTCTGTTACAACATTCATGAGCTTCTGAAATGTGGCTGGTGCATTCTTTATACCATATGGTATTACAGAACATGCAAAATTCTTTCCTAGTGTTACAAAACATGAGATCTCCCTAGCACGTTCAGTCATAGGTACTTGCCATTATCCCTTTAACAAATCAAACTTACTTATGTACCTAGCCTTTCCGATCTTGTCTATGCAATCTTCCATGCGAGGGAGAGGGTAAGTGTCTGTTTTGGTTATCTGATTAACAAGTCTGTAGTCGATGCAAAGCCGCTGTGACCCACCTGGCTTAGGGACTAGAGTGACAGGAGAACTCCACTCGCTCTGACAGGGCTCAATCATCTTGTGGTCCAACAGGTAGCCAAGCTCCTTCTGGATGAGAGGAACTTTCACTGGGTTCACACGGTAAGGAGGCAGTTTAATTGGCTTTGCGTCTCCAACATTGACATCATGCATCAACACAGTGGTTCTTCCTGGAGTGGCACGGAACACTTGCGGGTACTCCTGCAGTAATGCCGAAAACTCCTGCCTTTCCTCGGGAGCTAGATGAGAAAGCTTAGCCTGGAGATCATTCATGATATCAGGATTCTTCCCCAAACTATCACTCAGGCTCATGCTGCATGGGAGAACTTCACTTGCAGACTCGGGTGGAACAGCTACAGTGCAGACTGGGTTATTTTCGTCCCGCCTGTGATATAACTTTATCATGTTGATGAGACAAAGTTGCTCGTTCTTTCTACGATCTGGTGTGGCGATGACATAGTTGACATCACTGAGTTTCTTCTCCATGGAATAAGGACCACTAAACTTGGCTTGAAGAGGTTGCCCATGCACTGGTAGCAGAATCAAAACCTGATCTCCTGGCTAAAAGTAGCGTAACCTGGACTTCTTATCACACCAAGTCTTCATCTTCTCCTGAGCAACTCCTAAATTCTCTCTCGCCAGCTGTAAAGCAGTGGACAGCCGTTCTTTGAACTTCATCACATACTCCAGCAGGTTGACGTCATCTTCCTCCGACAGCCAGCATTCCTTGAGTAGCTTAAGGGGTCCTCTTACTTCATGGCCAAACAGTAGTTCAAAGGGTGAGAAGCCCAGTGATTCATTTCGAGATTCTCTTGCGGCAAATACAATGAATGGAAGACCTTTATCCCAGTCTTTCTGATGTTCCAAACAGTATTTCTTGAGCATCAATTTGAGTGTTTGATGATATCTCTCCAACGCTCCTTGGGTCTGGGGATGGTAAGCTGAAGACGTGATCTGGGTGATGCCCAACTCTTTCACAGACCGCTTGAAAACATTTGACATGAAATTACTTCCCCGGTCTGACTGTACCTCCTTGGGCAGACCAAACTTTGTGAAGAACCCTAGCATTTCCTTAACCACGTTCTTTGCTGAGATCTTTCTAAGTGGAATGGCTTCACGATAACGAGTAGCCATATCAATCAGGGTCAACACATAAGAAAATCCTGAAGAAGTCTTAGGAAGAGGGCCCACAATATCCACCAACACACGGGTGAATGGCGCCTCAAAAGGAGGAATGGGAACTAGAGGTGCAACCTTTTCGGTCTGATTACACTTCCCCACAACTTGACAGGTGTGACAAGACTTACAATACCAGGAAAAATCCCTGAAGATACCTGGCCAGTAGAAGTGTTTCAAAATGCGTGCCACAGTCTTCCTCACTCCAAGGTGTCCTGCCAAACTGAAATCATGAGCCACTCTAATGATATCCTGCCTACAAACATGAGGGATGACAACTTGATGTACAACCTCCCATTCACAGTCGGCTGATGCTGTAGGGGGTCTCCACTTCCTCATAAGTACTCCTGACTTTATATAATAACAAGTAGAAGCACCGGCTGACTCTTCCTCACTGCAAGCATAGTTAGCTAGACCTTTCAACTCAAGGTCAGCAACCTGCAACTCAACCAACTCTTGACGAGACAAATTATCAACACTACGGGGTACTGCCTCATCTGGTGAGTGGTCCAAATTAGCAAGAGAAGTGTCAGCTAGGATAACATCATCATCATCATTATCCTCTAAGTCACCAGTAACTTTAGACTTAGCCCTAGTGACAGCACATGCAGGGAACACAGCAGGGACATCACAATCCTGGGCCACAGCCACTGGCTCACTAGACAACTGAGGAGCTGGATACACTTGACTTCCACCAATATCATTTCCAAGTAAGAAAGTTACACCTGACATTGGGAGTGTCTCAACCAACCCAACCATAACGGAACCATTAACAAAACCAGACTCTAAATTCACTCTGCACAGAGGGACAGAGAAGTAATTATTCCCTACACCTTGTAAGATTACAGTTTCATCAGAGGAATTAACATTAGAGTCTAGAACACTGGTCAGCATAAGGGACTGGCAAGCACCTGTATCACGATATATTTTAACTGATTTCCTGTCATTACTGTCCAGAGGACTGACAAAACCATCAGACAGGAAATTAGCACATCAACTCTTGAGAGTGTCACCCACGTTACTGCTCAAAAGAGGAGCTTCATCATGAGAATATAATTTACCCCTCAAAAGCAGGTTCAGTTAACTCAGTTAAAGAATTCTGGGAACTCTCAAGGGTGGACAGTAGACCAATTGACTGAATATTTAAAGACTCCTTTTTGTTCACATCACGCTGTCTCCTGAAACATTTCTCCGTAGTATGACCAAGCTTACTACAATAAGTACATTTACTTTTCTGAAATCTAGAGGTGAAGCTGGTATTTACTTCCTGAGAAACATCATATTTATTCTCTTTCCTGTTACCTGTACTCTGAGTAGAGGCAACGTACTTTCTCTCAGCTTTCCTTTTTTCTCTAGAATATCTCTTGTGAGTGAGAACATATTCATCAGCTAAAACTGCAGCATCAGACAAATTATCTATTCTTCTCTCATCAAGATATAGGCTTACATCTTTATTAATACACCTTTTGAAGTCCTCCAGCAAAATCATCTGCTTAAATTTAGCAAAATCAGAATCCACCATTCTTAGAATTTAACCACTGCTCTAACAGATCTTCTTTGATTTTTGCATACCCAACATGGGATTGCTTATCTTGCTTATAAGTTATCCTAAATTTTACTCTATAGGCTTCAGGAACAAGCTCATAGGCCTTAAGTATCAAGCTCTTAACTACATCATAATTATCAGATTGATCCTGAGGCAAAGATGCATAAGTTACTTGAGCTTTACCGGTGAGAACAGTTTGAAGGAGTACTGGCCAATACTCTTTGGGCCAATTAAAACCTGTAGCTACCCTCTCAAACAACTGAAAATACTTTGTTAAATCAGATTCATTAAAAGGAGGGACAAGTTTAACATTTTTAGCCACATCAAAATCATCAGAGCTAGATGATCCGGTTCCACCTTGTTTCATGCGATACTCATGGTCTGCCTGAATCCTAGCAAGTTCAATTTGTGCCTGAGCCTCCTGAATACGAGCATTTGCCTGAAATTCAGACTCCTTAGCACGAGCCTCCTGCAGGGCTAGCTGTAACTTAGCTAATTCAATCTGCATTTGCTCATTTGGAGGAGTTACATTAAACAAGCTTTCATTAATCATGTCAACAATTTGATCTTTATAATGATGAGAGCGAACAGCAATTCCCAATTGTTGAGCAACAAGCTTAAGTTCATTCTTTGTTCTGTTTTCTACATCACACACTGTTTGCACATTTGACAAAAAATTTTTGTCTTCATCAAGTGTAGTAATAGTAGACATCATGAATAAATCACAGTCATAAAATATCAAGCAATATCCTTATGATAATATCCTGAATATCCTGATAAGAGGTCGCCAAATTAATGTTGTGGAACAGAGAAAGATAATGTAAACTTTATGTGAGAATACTAAAAATCACTACTGTCCCGTAAAGTTCCAGGTTCAAAACAAAAGAGTTAGGTAAAATTACAAGTTAAAGTTTAATGCTCAAACTAACAACAAAACATTCAGGACTCATAAGGATAATGTAATGGCAAAAAACAGGTTAAATATATGGTTAACTGCAATAGCCTCTATTAACACGAAATTAGCAAGAGTAAATTTATCTAAGTCAGCCCTGATAAAATGAGAAAACCAGATAATACTCAGTGAATGCAAGATATATTATTACAGATACAAAATATTATTACCACTGGCTGACAATATGAATTACAAAAACTTTACTAGGCCTACGAATCAACACCCTATGCTATACAGTACAAGAACAAAATGTAATAACACCCATACTCAAATTACACAGCTGCTAGATGGTTGGAGACTTCCTGAGCACTCACAATAATAACAACTGTACACGGGAGGACAGAGATGTGAGCAAAATGAGGAGTAGATCTAAGTGGCAATTAATGCAGAGACTGAGCTCATTATATAGGGGCCGGCAGAGCTTGATACAACTTGTAAGAAGGACGCGCAAATGAAGCCATAGGGGACAAAGAGTTGACAATCCTGCTCTGAACAACAGAAAGAGCGACTTACTCTACTATAAGGGGAGAAGGGGGGGAGTGAGGTAGAACACGCTCGTGATCAAACATGCAGCATACTGTACGTTAGAATTACACAAAGGATGATGAAATCATAGGCTATGTAACAATATATATATATATATATATATATATATATATATATATATATATATATATATATATATATATATATAATGCAGAGTACAGTTTTTGATGGGTATGAAGGTGTTGCTAATGAGGACGTATTTGTCGTGGACATGTGTGCATGTGTGTGGTTTTCTTGTGGGTGCAAGGTGTATGAGTTTATTGTTGCTATTGATTTATGTGTGTTCTTGTTTTAGGTGTATGTGCTTGCTCCGAGTTGTAGGTAGTTGTATGTGCTTACTGTTGCTGTGGATTCATGTGTGTGTGTGTGTGTGTGTGTGTGTGTGTGTGTGTGTGTGTGTGTGTGTGTGTGTGTGTGTGTTCCTGGTGTGGGAATATGTAATTGTTGCTGTTGCTGGTGTATATGTTTTTTTTTTCCATGGCAAGGGAGTATTTTTTTTTTTAATTTTAGTGTTTGAATTTGTCACGGTGCGTGGATGCGTCTATTTGTCGCTGTATGTGGGTGTATCCGTTTATTAGTGGAGGTGGTGTGTGGTGTTTTGTGTGGGCTTTGACACTTGTTTTAGGTGCTTGTGTAACTGCTTGTTTTACCTATGGGTGTATGTGCTTGCACTGACTGTGGATAAGTGTTATTATGTTTAAGTGTGTGTGTGTGTGTGTGTGTGTGTGTGTGTGTGTGCTGGAGAGTTTGTGGGTGTAGGTGTTTTGATGTTTGGGCAGGTGTATAAGCGTCTGGTATCGCTTTGGGTGTATGTATCTTTTGTGCATGGATGCGTTTCTATGTTGCTAGTGTGTTTGTGTACAGTATGTCGTGCTTTCTTTAACCTCTACAATGGCAAGCTAGCTAGGTATGCCCTCCCTTTAATTTTATTTATTTTTATTTGTCCATTGACTTCCTACCGTGGAATATAAGAAAACTCCTCGTTAACACTTTCAATTCTCCCTTGCTAACTGAAAAACAGGATGAGTTAAGTCAAAAATTATGATGGGAGTAGTAATGCTTTCCCTGTGCAGACTGATGATTGGTGTACCAGCACTTCTCATCACCGCTCTCTCTCTCTCTCTCTCTCTCTCTCTCTCTCTCTCTCTCTCGAATAACCACCACCACCACCACCACCATCATTATACCATCATCATCGTCATCATCATCATCATCATCATCATCACATGACTTTAACTCTTATTTTTGACTCACCCAATATTGCAGGGGTTCCCAACCTTTTTAAGCTGATGAGCACCCACCTGTTTTCTGGATAACTATGAAAGCACCAATATAATTTCATAGTTTGGGTATTAAGAAGCAGTCCAATTAGTAAGTGTAACAGTGTACAGTTGTATAGCTTCATTCTAACTTTAACCGTGGACTTGGAACAGCACGGTAAGACTAAAGAGTGATTATCATGACTGAGCAACTTCACAATAACGTTAATAACATATTATGAACAATTAATGACCCACAGTTTTGGCTTGAAAAGATGGTCAATATGTAGTTCTGGCTATTAATCCCTTTTTTCATCCAGCCTCGGTGTTTCCTGTGGTTTTTGGTGTGATTCGTTCGATTTTGACCCTCGTTTCCGTCGTTTTTGACATACGTCGTGTACAGAGTCACAGACCGTCTGTCACTGTCACGTACCGATCTTGTCCAGCTTAGCAGTCCACCCGTCCCAAGGGTTGCCAACTCTCACGAGTGAAACGATGCCAAATCTACACACGAAGTACAATACCAAATTTTACATTTCAGTACCAAATTATATATATATATATATATATATATATATAAAACAAAAGAAACAGATGATGATGTTGATGGTCTTACAGGGGATTATGAATACGGCAGTTAGGCTTACAAAGAGCTGGTGCTCGAGAGCACCAGGTTGGGAACTCCTGTTGTATTGTGTACCATCTGATCTTTCCTGAATTTAGTTGCTGTAACATTAAGCTCTCGAAAAATGCCAAAAGGTCATTTCTTTATCAGCGCTGGAGCTGTCAGATTATACATATGTCTCTCATTTCACTCCCTATCCTCCGAAAAGAGGATCGTGGTCAGCAGAAGGAGGATTACTCTGGCGTGGAGTCCATCGCGTTCAAGATGAACACGGGGTTGCAGCTATTATTACACCAATATAACCTCAGTTTCTTTTAGATATGATAATTGTGTGTGTGTGTGTGTGTGTGTGTGTGTGTGTGTGTGTTTGTGTGTGTGTTTATACGACAGCCATGCATTGAATTAGGTCTTGTTAACTCTATTGCAGCGAAACTCTTTGTAGGTTCTCTATTTGGCGGGCGTTGGACAATTTTATTATGCTTAGTAGATACCTGAGATACCAAATAAATGAGACTGCCAATCACCGTATTATTTCACGCTTATCGCAGATGATTTCATCATCATCATTGCCAGACGCCATGTATCCCAAACGGGGTGGGCAAGGGCTTAGAGTTACTTGTTTTACAGGGAGGGGTACTAATCCTCCACCAACCCCACTTGACACATAGGGATGCCAACAGCATCTGGTGTTCCCAGGCGGTCACCCATCGAAGTACTAACCTGATTTTAAAGCAGTTAATTAATATATAGGTCAGAGTTGAAAACAGTGGGGAGACTTATATCCTGCTGTGGGCTGATTCAGGATGATGATGCGGATAGAAACTCACTTGATCCAAATGGTGAACTACTTTCTTATTAACATTTCATTATTTTTTTGCTATTGTGCCTTTGCCCTAATCATACAAAGATCCCAAACTTCATTTACCTCAGTTAATGGCCAAGTGCAGTCGGACTGGAAAGTCACTTTCACTAGTAACCAAGGAGATTTATTTGTTGCTTCGCACCTAATGCCCATTGAATTTTACTCAACTACATATTGAAATTCACTTTGCTGGATCGGTACAGTTCCTAAACAAGCCAACTATAATTGAACTGCTCCTTGTTTGTTGTTCCTGGTTTATTTTTTACTTTTTTATTTTCAATGCTGTTAAGAAAAACTATCGCACTCAACAGAGGCAAGCGTGGTCGTATGACACCTCACCTTGAGAGAAACTGTCATCTTTGTCGGGCTTGGGGGATCAAGTTGTTTATCCCTGCCACTTTATGCATATCAGGGATCATAAAATGCATCGTCAAAAAGGGGGTTCTTTTGAATAAGTAATACGATTCGTCCATCAAATGTTGAGGCATTGAGAAGAGCATGCATGGGTTTTGTGGCCTGGAAACAGTGAGGTTGTTGTTGTTGTGGCCCCAGATTCATTTTAACTGAGCCCAGAGAACTGCAGCCTGATGCTGCCCTTCTCTTCCAGTCCACCATCCTCCTCTCGGGGGATGGGGAGAGAGGTGAGGTACGTTATATAATTGGGCACCAGAGCCGTCCAGTTTTATCAGTACCACCACGTGAAGTGCCAAGGAGAGGGTTAAAACTGCAACAGCCACATCCTTAACCCCTTAACCGGGGGGCATCATGAAAGTGACGCCCGGGTGCAATGGATCACACCGCAGGGGGTCACTTTTGCGATTCTGTGTTATTTTGAATTCTCCCGGGCTTTCAAGTGGTGGCTTGTATCATCTATCAGTACTGCCAGTGTCCAGTAATAGTCAGCACTGCTAATGTCATCTGTACTCCCATCCATTGTAACAATTTAGTCATTTATCCCCATTCTTGACTCCCTTCCCTACCTCCCCTCCATTACCCTCTCCTCTCGCCTGCCCAACCGCGCTGCCCTAAGCAAATCTTCCACGGAGTTTTCCACTGATTTCATCCATTGAAATAAGCCCTATGACCTATTCTTATACAAAATAATGTATACCAAAAAAAAAAAAAAATAAGGTAACTGATAGTGCCATATCACCTGGCAACACCCCACGTACACTTGTTCGCTAATTTTCCCTGGTAATTTCCCCTTGAAATATGCCATATAATCTATTCTCGTAATAAAAATATATATAAGAGAGGAAGGGAGAAGCCTAAGTGATATTTACATTCACCTGGAACTACCTAATTTCCGGCCAATCATTTCACAGCACATAAATTAGCAGCTGTCACCTCGCTGACGTTGTCAACCCTTGGTGGCCCCATATCTACCTCGTCATTTGGTTCAGTGTTGTTTCTTGAGATGAAAGCACGTAGCATTAAAAGGCTTAGCAAAATTTGGAGTAGCGAGCACTGACTGACTTAATAGGATAGCTTTAAGTTTGCTGAAAGAGGATTCACAGTCATCGGTCCAGACAAATTTAACCCCCATTTTCAGTAGGTCTGTAAGTGGTGATACAAGAATTGAAAAGTTAAGAACAAATCTCCTGTAATAACCTACCATTCCCAAAAATCTTTGTAGCTCTTTCCTACTTTTAGGTCTGGGAAGATCACTTATAACCTGAACCTTAGCTCCTGGTGGTGCAACATGTCCATCACCAATTACGTACCCAAGGTACTGAACTTTAGCTTGACCAAACTCACACTTTGATAAATTAGCTACAAGATTAGCCTGAACCAAACGCTCAAGAAATTTACTGACATAGCATAGGTGATCTTTCCAGTTGTCACTGAAGATTAATACATCATCAATATAAACAACTCACCCTGCCAAACCCTCTGTTACAACATTCATGAGCTTCTGAAATGTGGCTGGTGCATTCTTCATACCATATGGCATTACGGAACATGCAAAAGTCTTTCCTAGTGTTACAAAACATGAGATCTCCCTAGCACGTTCAGTCATAGGTACTTGCCAGTATCCCTTTAACAAATCAAACTTACTTATGTACCTAGCCTTTCCGATCTTGTCTATGCAATCTTCCACGCGAGGGAGAGGGTAAGTGTCTGTTTTGGTTATCTGATTAACACGTCTGTAGTCGATGCAAAGCCGCTGTGACCCACCTGGCTTAGGGACTAGAGTGACAGGAGAACTCCACTCGCGCAGGGCTCAATCATCTTGTGGTCCAACAGGTAGCCAAGCTCCTTCTGGATGAGAGGAACTTTCACTGGGTTCACACGGTAAGGAGGCAGTTTAATTGGCTTTAAGTCTCCAACATCGACATCATGCATAAACACAGTGGTTCTTCCTGGAGTGGCACGGAACACTTGCGGGTACTCCTGCAGTAATGCCGAAAACTCCTGCCTTTCCTCGGGAGCTAGATGAGAAAGCTTAGTCTGGAGATCATTCATGATATCAGGATTCTTCCCCAAACTATCACTCAGGCTCATGCTGCATGGGAGAACTTCACTTGCAGACTCGGGTGGAACAGCTACAGTGCAGACTGGGTTATTTTCGTCCCGCCTGTGATATAACTTTATCATGTTGATGTGACAAAGTTGCTTGTTCTTTCTACGATCTGGTGTGGCGATGACATAGTTGACATCACTGAGTTTCTTCTCCACGGAATAAGGACCACTAAACTTGGCTTGAAGAGGTTGCCCATGCACTGGTAGCAGAATCAAAACCTGATCTCCTGGCTGAAAGTAGAATAACCTGGACTTCTTATCATACCAAGTCTTCATCTTCTCCTGAGCAGCTCCTAAATTCTCTCTCGCCAGCTGTAAAGCAGTGGACAGCCGTTTTTTGAACTTCATCACATACTCCAGCAGGTTGACGTCATCTTCCTCCGACAGCCAGCATTCCTTGAGTAGCTTAAGGGGTCCTCTTTGTCACGGGGTTTTTATAATATCAGGGTAATTTTGAAATAAATGGTTAAATGTTATTTAAATTGATAATAATATTCAATAATATTGAAGAGCAGAGACAATGATTGTCTTGCTACATCAAGCAACGATTACTTTACGCTGACTTGCTACGATTCTCTAAGATCGAGAATTTATAAACTTTCTCAACAGTACACAGCAGAGACTAATTGCTCACAATTGCTGAATTACTGTACTGTTAGCCTCTGGAGAAAGTTACTTCACCCCTGACAATAAATAACTAATACTAATAATAATAACATCAGGTTCTTGCTGATGCATTATCTCCTGGCACAACGGATTTTAAGTTAATACAACAAGACTGGTCTAAGTACCAGTTATGAAAGCAAACGTTTATGCCAGCTAGGAGCTATATGGAAAATAAGCTTAATTTGGATTAAATGAAACAAGATTTTACTTTACATTGAGCTCAAGAAAGGAACTGTTAAATTTATTGATTAAAAAAAATAAATTTAACGTTACAATTCAAATCAAATTAATCAGACGCACTCACTCACACAGAAGCTAAATACTTACGCCTAGGAAAAACACCTTAACTAAGCTCTTAAAACTAGGATTATACAAAAGG
Organism: Coenobita brevimanus; assembly: GCF_032717465.1. NCBI lineage: Eukaryota > Metazoa > Arthropoda > Malacostraca > Decapoda > Coenobitidae > Coenobita > Coenobita brevimanus. Next base: position 24,247,507 of record NC_136981.1, read on the forward strand.
AAATACCAGTCGATGAATGCTATGTATCACCCAAATCTAGGATGGGAGTCTGGGGGCTGTGTCAAGCGGAGTCTGGGTACTAGCTGACCTCTCTCTACTCTCACTTCTGTAGCACAGGACCTCTCTCCGTCACAGCAAACACTCGACTGAGTAAGTCGTGGGAACATAAGCGGAACACTCGGCCGCATTTTCTAACGGTCAGAGGCAAGCAGAGACGAGCAATAAAGATCAATAGTATCGCTCAGTACAGCACTTAGTGAAGTGAATTAAATCGGTCACTTTTGAAAACAGTGACGAATGTTTTGGAAAGTATACCACGAAATGGAGGGAGAAACGGTTAGCTGCGCGATACACAGTGAGTTTTGCACTAATAGTTCGTGGCTTCTCACAAAAGGGAAATGTCGCGAATTGATTCGTGACATTACGCCCTTATAAAGTTAAATTTTTTCCTGATGGGAAAAAATTTGTGGATATATATATATATATATGTACATATCCTAACTCAGTCACACAAGATTCACACTGTGGTGTGTGTGCTATCCTGCTACAGGAGAAAGTCACAGTCGCCAGTGAGCGAAAAAACCTCATATTTACGTTAATAGAAGCAAGCTTGAGGGAAAAACTCCATGACGACGGTGAAAATCCTGTACTCAGGTCAAACTGAGCGAAAAGTCGCTACATTTACACTGACAACTAATTGTTGTGTAGCGTGGTGTATGTAATACACGGTGAAGGTGTGACAGTTGTAGTGTAACTGTACCTACGTGTAAAATGACACAGTAAATAATATGGCGACGACGAAGGCAGAGGAGAAGAGGCGGCAGCGTGCGGCAGACGATCAGCTGGTCCGCACAGCAAAACTGCTACACCCATTGCTGAACCTGCAAAACCAATTGAGATGGAGCATCAAAAGTGTCAATGAGACAAAATTTTATCATGTTACAATTACTCTCTCTGCCTAGCAGTCAGTGCTACGACGTACATTCGAGGTCGCCATTAATTATAGCACACGATTATGGTCGGCAAGTTGAGAATCCTTGTGCAAACTTGGGTCTTCCATAGCCTGAAGTCGCCTCTGCGGAGTTCTCACTTCCCCCTTAACCTACGATACAATACTTATATTAGTATCGGGGAGCTGAGAATCCTTGTGCAAACTTGGGTCTTCCATAGCCTCAAGTCGCCTCTGCCGAGTTCTCACTTCCCCCTTAACCTACAATACAATACTTATATTAGTATCGGGGAGCTGAGAATCCTTGTGCAAACTTGGGTCTTCAATAGCCTCAAGTCGCCTCTGCGGAGTTCTCACTTCCCCCTTAACCTACAATACAATATTTATATTAGTATCGGGGAGCTGAGAATCCTTGTGCAAACTTGGGTCTTCCATAGCCTCAAGTCGCCTCTGCGGAGTTCTCTCTCGAACTTCCCCCTTAACCTACAGTACAATACTTATATTAGTACCGGGAAGCTGAGAATCCTTGTGCAAACTTGGGTCTTCCATAGCCTCAAGTCGCCTCTGCGGAGTTCTCTCTCGAACTTCCCCCTTAACCTACAGTACTTCTATTAGTACCGGGAAGCCGAGAACCCTTGTGCAAACTCAGGTCTTCCATAGCCTCGAGTCGCCTCTCAACTTCCCCCTCAACCTACGGTACATAATATGTATGTACAGGCCCTGGACATACTGTGTCCTGTGGGGCCAATGGGCGAGACGTCAGGTCTGCACCCACTTCACCACTACCCTGTCTCTCAACTGTCTCAGAGATTATGGGTGTGGTTACAAATGGCACAGGAAGGGCATGTCCATGATTAGTGGTGATACTTTGGCACACACTACAGGAACGGACAAAACTATCTATGTCTCGTCCCATCCCTGGCCAAAAAAAGTCAGCTCGGATACGGCCCTGGGTCTTCCTTTTGCCCACGTGACCTCCTGAGGCTGACCAATGACCCCATTGTAACACTGCTAGGCGGTACTTGGCGGGAACGACAAACTGCAGTCGAACCTCGCCCTCGGGTGTTCGTGACTCACGGTAGAGCCGTCCTTGTTTACGAAGGAACTTGGCTCAACCTCCCCATGAATACTTTATCACTCGACCCTTTTGTTTGTTCCGCACGGTAGCAAGTGTCGGGTCAGAATGTTGTTCTTGCACAACAAGTTGACTACACATCAGATCTTGTGGCGATTCAATGATCACTGGGGTGACACAGTCTGGAGCCTCAGTCATGGCTCGTGTTACCGCAGCAGCCGAAGTCTGAGTAGGGTCATCGGAGCAACTATCCTTGACTCCATTAATATTGCCTACTATAAAGTCAAATAGAGGCTCTGGCATGACAACCGCAAGTGTCGTACCAGTATAAAATGGAGATGCCACTTGGATACATGCCTCAGGGAACAATCTCACTGATCCATCAATAAGCTTTGCATGGATCTGTCGACCTGTATACTGCTCAGGCCGAACTAAACTCTGCTTAACAGAGCAACCTGAGGAACCATTGTCTCTCAGGACCTTCACAGGAATGCCTCCCACAAACCCTGGCTGAACAAGGAAGGTACTGTCACCTGTGGGAGGGCCTGTGGAGGAAGAAGCTAGCCACTTATGAGGCTGCTGAATTGATGTGGCAAACATTGTGCCTTGAGGGTTATATTGGGAAGATGGAACATTGGCCATCTGTGGAGGGGGGTTCACTGTCACTGTGGGACTAGTGAACTGTGGGGAAGTACCCACACTGGTAGGGACGTGACCACCAGGCTGCTGCTGAGGAATGAAGGCTGCATTCGCTTCCTGCCTCTTTTGAGCTGGTGGTGAAAAAGTTTGTCCCGACGGTCGGTTGCGTGGCTGATACTGCTGCTGATTAGGGTACTTGTTGTACCCCTTCCACTCAGGTTTCTGAGTGTTTTGCCCCTGGTCCTTCCACTGCGGTTTTGGACCTTGACCATTACTCTGAGAACGGCCTTGGTGCTGGGATTCAGTCTGAGACGGCTTCCCAGACTTGGCAGTATCTTTTCTGCTCCAGGTGTTTTGCTTACGAGCTTGATACCCGTATGCAGTAAAGAATGCTTCAGCCTTCTCTGCCATTTGGCTGGCTTCTTTCACCTGGCAGATCTTAAGCTGTGCTATGAGCTCAGCAGGCCACGACCTCTCTAGCTGTGTACGCAGCATAAGGTCAATTATCCCCTCACGCGTGGAAGGAGTTTCATCTTTCTCCATCCACTCATTTAAGTAAGCTGTGAGACGATCAAGGAACTGAACAGCTGTCTCCTTGTCTTGGAGACGAGCTCGCATGAACTGAACTTTGGCGTCATCTACTGTGAGACCATACGCCTTAATGAGCGCAGCTTTCATCATCTTATATGTGAGATTGTCTCCACGAATTCTGTGGAGAATATCGAGGGCAGGGCCCTCAAATAGGCTAAGAAACTGAAGCCGCTTAGCTGCCTCATCCAGTTGATATAAGTCTGCCATGTCCTCAAAACAAGCTATGTATGGCTCGATTCGCTCGCTTTCCTTGTATGAAGGAAGCTTGATGCGTGGGGTCGCCAGGACATGTGCAGGGAGAACGCTCGTGGAGCTTGGACCAACTGCACCAGACGTGTCTGAAGCCAAGGAATCTCGCTTGAGCTTCAGCACTTCAAGTTAATGTTCTCGTTCTTTGTCTCGTTGTTCACGCTCGTATTCGCGCTGTTCTCGCTCTTGTACTAGCTCGTGTTCGCGCTGTTGTCGCTAATATTCGCGCTGTTCTTGCTCGTATTCGCGTTGTTCTCGCTCACGTTCACGAGCGTCTTTCTCACGTTCTTGCTCGTAATTAAACCGTGAGAGAACGTAACTCTGTATTTTCTCTGGGTCAGTGAGACCCATATCTTTGGCTTCCTGTACATAAGCACTGGCTGCCATGGCGCTAATTTATTAAGCAAACGAAACTGAGCACTGACTGCTTCGCAAACGAATGCTAATATACAAATAAAGAATACAGACACAAGCTAGTGGTGACCAGTCTTATCTAGTTAACTGGCAAAGAATAAATCAAAAATGTAAATCACTGGGAAGACTCAATAATAAACACAATGGGTACGGCGACTTCCCAGGAGCGAATAAAATCGTCTGGCGTTACCAAAAATAAACTAGAGTTAAGTATTCTATTGATTAATAAAGCAAAATTCACTTGCTAAATTAAGGGTAAACACCAGTAAGCTTGTGTCTATAAACTTTAATGATAAATACCTAAATATGAATGAGTGAGCACTATCTCGTGAATAGCTTTAGAGCTAGGAGTTAATATCCTGGAATGAGGTCGCCAATTGTCACGGGGTTTTTATAATATCAGGGTAATTTTGAAATAAATGGTTAAATGTTATTTAAATTGATAATAATATTCAATAATATTGAAGAGCAGAGACAATGATTGTCTTGCTACATCAAGCAACGATTACTTTACGCTGACTTGCTACGATTCTCTAAGATCGAGAATTTATAAACTTTCTCAACAGTACACAGCAGAGACTAATTGCTCACAATTGCTGAATTACTGTACTGTTAGCCTCTGGAGAAAGTTACTTCACCCCTGACAATAAATAACTAATACTAATAATAATAACATCAGGTTCTTGCTGATGCATTAACTCCTGGCACAACGGATTTTAAGTTAATACAACAAGATTGGTCTAAGTACCAGTTATGAAAGCAAACGTTTATGCCAGCTAGGAGCTATATGGAAAATAAGCTTAATTTGGATTAAATGAAACAAGATTTTACTTTACATTGAGCTCAAGAAAGGAACTGTTAAATTTATTGATTTAAAAAAATAAATTTAACGTTACAATTCAAATCAAATTAATGAGACGCACTCACTCACACAGAAGCTAAATACTTATGCCTAGGAAAAACACCTTAACTAAGCTCTTAAAACTAGGATTATACAAAAGGAAATACCGGTCGATGAATGCTGTGTATCACCCAAATCTAGGATGGGAGTCTGGGTACTAGCTGACCTCTCTCTACTCTCACTTCTGTAGCACAGGACCTCTCTCCGTCACAGCAAACACTCGACTGAGTAAGTCGTGGGAACAAAAGCGGAACACTCGGCCGCATTTTCTAACGGTCAGAGGCAAGCAGAGACGAACAATAAAGATCAATAGTATCGCTCAGTACAGCACTTAGTGAAGTGCATTAAATCGGTCACTTTTGAAAACAGTGACGAATGTTTTGGAAAGTATACCCCGAAATGGAGGGAGAAACGGTTAGCTGAGCGATACACAGTGAGTTTTCCACTAATAGTTCGTGGCTTCTCACAAAAGGGAAATGTCGCGAATTGATTCGTGACACTCTTACTTCATGGCCAAACAGTAGTTCAAAGGGTGAGAAGCCCAGTGATTCATTTGGAGATTCTCTTGCGGCAAATACAACGAATGGAAGACCTTTATCCCAGTCTTTCTGATGTTCCAAACAGTATTTCTTGAGCATCGATTTGAGTGTTTGATGATATCTCTCCAATGCTCCTTGGGTCTGGGGATGGTAAGCTGAAGACGTGATCTGGGTGATGCCCAACTCTTTCACAGACCGCTTGAAAACATTTGACATGAAATTACTTCCCCGGTCTGACTGTACCTCCTTGGGCAGACCAAACTTTGTGAAGAACCCTAGCATTTCCTTAACCACGTTCTTTGCTGAGATATTTCTAAGTGGAATGGCTTCAGGATAACGAGTAGCCATATCAATCAGGGTCAACACATAAGAAAATCCTGAAGAAGTCTTAGGAAGAGGGCCCACAATATCCACCAACACACGGGTGAATGGCGCCTCAAAAGGAGGAATGGGAACTAGAGGTGCAACCTTTTCGGTCTGATTACACTTCCCCACAACTTGACAGGTGTGACAAGACTTACAATACCAGGAAACATCCCTGAAGATACCTGGCCAGTAGAAGTGTTTCAAAATGCGTGCCACAGTCTTCCTCACTCCAAGGTGTCCTGCCAAACTGGAATCATGAGCCACTCTAATGATATCCTGCCTACAAACATGAGGGATGACAACTTGATGTACAACCTCCCATTCACAGTCGGCTGATGCTGTTGGGGGTCTCCACTTTCTCATAAGTACTCCTGACTTTATATAATAACAAGTAGAAGCACCGGCTGACTCTTCTTCACTGCAAGCATAGTTAGCTAGACCTTTCAACTCAGGGTCAGCAACCTGCAACTCAACCAACTCTTGACGAGACAAATTATCAACACTACGGGGTACTGCCTCATCTGGTGAGTGGTCCAAATTAGCAAGAGAAGTGTCAGCTAGGATAACATCATCATCATCATTATCCTCTAAGTCACCAGTAACTTTAGACTTAGCCCTAGTGACAGCACATGCAGGGAACACAGCAGGGACATCACAATCCTGGGCCGCAGCCACTGGCTCACTAGACAACTGAGGAGCTGGATACACTTGACTTCCACCAATATCATTTCCAAGTAAGAAAGTTACACCTGACATTGGGAGTGTCTCAACCAACCCAACCATAACGGAACCATTAACAAAACCAGACTCTAAATTCACTCTGCACAGAGGGACAGAGAAGTAATTATTCCCTACACCTTGTAAGATTACAGTTTCATCAGAGGAATTAACATTAGAGTCTAGAACACTGGTCAGCATAAGGGACTGGCAAGCACCTGTATCACGATATATTTTAACTGATTTCCTGTCATTACTGTCCAGAGGACTGACAAAACCATCAGACAGGAAATTAGCACATCAACTCTTGAGAGTGTCACCCACGTTACTGCTCAAAAGAGGAGCTTCATCATGAGAATATAATTTACCCCTCAAAGCAGGTTCAGTTAACTCAGTTAAAGAATTCTGGGAACTCTCAAGGGTGGACAGTAGACCAATTGACTGAATATTTAAAGACTCCTTTTTGTTCACATCACGCTGTCTCCTGAAACATTTCTCCGTAGTATGACCAAGCTTACTACAATAAGTACATTTACTTTTCTGAAATCTAGAGGTGAAGCTGGTATTTACTTCCTGAGAAACATCATATTTATTCTCTTTCCTGTTACCTGTACTCTGAGTAGAGGCAACGTACTTTCTCTCAGCTTTCCTTTTTTCTCTAGAATATCTCTTGTGAGTGAGAACATATTCATCAGCTAAAACTGCAGCATCAGACAAATTATCTATTCTTCTCTCATCAAGATATAGGCTTACATCTTTATTAATACACCTTTTGAAGTCCTCCAGCAAAATCATCTGCTTAAATTTAGCAAAATCAGAATCCACCATTCTTAGAATTTAACCACTGCTCTAACAGATCTTCTTTGATTTTTGCATACCCAACATGGGATTGCTTATCTTGCTTATAAGTTGTCCTAAATTTTACTCTATAGGCTTCAGGAACAAGCTAATAGGCCTTAAGTATCAAGCTCTTAACTACATCATAATTATCAGATTGATCCTGAGGCAAAGATGCATAAGTTACTTGAGCTTTACCGGTGAGAACAGTTTGAAGGAGTACTGGCCAATACTCTTTGGGCCAATTAAAACCTGTAGCTACCCTCTCAAACAACTGAAAATACTTTGTTAAATCAGATTCATTAAAAGGAGGGACAAGTTTAACATTTTTAGCCACATCAAAATCATCAGAGCTAGATGATCCGGTTCCACCTTGTTTCATGCGATACTCATGGTCTGCCTGAATCCTAGCAAGTTCAATTTGTGCCTGAGCCTCCTGAATACGAGCATTGGCCTGAAATTCAGACTCCTTAGCACGAGCCTCCTGCAGGGCTAGCTGTAACTTAGCTAATTCAATCTGCGTTTGCTCATTTGGAGGAGTTACATTAAACAAGCTTTCATTAATCATGTCAACAATTTGATCTTTATAATGATGAGAGCGAACAGCAATTCCCAATTGTTGAGCAACAAGCTTAAGTTCATTCTTTGTTCTGTTTTCTACATCACACACTGTTTGCACATTTGACAAAAAATCTTTGGCTTCATCAAGTGTAGTAATAGTAGACATCATGAATAAATCACAGTCACAAAATATCAAGCAATATCCTTATGATAATATCCTGAATATCCTGATAAGAGGTCGCCAAATTTATGTTGTGGAACAGAGAAAGATAATGTACACTTTAAGTGAGAATACTAAAAATCACTACTGTCCCGTAAAGTTCCAGGTTCAAAACAAAAGAGTTAGGTAAAATTACAAGTTAAAGTTTAATGCTCAAACTAACAACAAAACATTCAGGACTCATAAGGATAATGTAATGGCAAAAAACAGGTTAAATATATGGTTAACTGCAATAGCCTCTATTAACACGAAATTAGCAAGAGTAAATTTATCTAAGTCAGCCCTGATAAAATGAGAAAACCAGATAATACTCAGTGAATGCAAGATATATTATTACAGATACAAAATATTATTACCACTGGCTGACAATATGAATTACAAAAACTTTACTAGGCCTACGAATCAACACCCTATGCTATACAGTACAAGAAGTTAATGTAATAACACCCATACTCAAATTACACAGCTGCTAGATGGTTGGAGTCTTCCTGAGCACTCACAATAATAACAACTGTACACGGGAGGAAAGAGATGTGAGCAAAATGAGGAGCAGATCTAAGTGGCAATTAATGCAGAGACTGAGCTCATTATATAGGGGCCGGCAGAGCTTGATACAACTTGTAAGAAGGATGCGCAAATGAAGCCATAGGGGACAAAGAGTTGACAATCCTGCTCTGAACAACAGAAAGAACGACTTACTCTACTATAAGGGGAGAAGGGGGGAGTGAGGTAGAACACGCTCGTGATCAAACATGCAACATACTGTACGTTAGAATTACACAAAAGATGATGAAATCATAGGCTATGTAACCATATATATCCATATATATATATATATATATATATATATATATATATATATATATATATATATATATATATATATATATATATTAATGCAGAGTACAGTTTTTGATGGGTATGAACGTGTTGCTAATGAGGACGTATTTGTCGTGGACATGTGTGCATGTGTGTGGTTTTCTTGTGGGTGCAAGGTGTATGAGTTTATTGTTGCTATTGATTTATGTGTGTTCTTGTTTTAGGTGTATGTGCTTGCTCCGAGGTGTAGGTAGTTGTATGTGCTTACTGTTGCTGTGGATTGATGTGTGTGTGTGTGTGTGTGTGTGTGTGTGTGTGTGTGTGTGTGTGTGTGTTCCTGGTGTGGGAATATGTAATTGTTGCTGTTGCTGGTGTATATGTTTTTTTTTTTCCAATGCAAGGGAGTATTTTTTTTTTTAATTTTAGTGTTTGAGTTTGTCACGGTGCGTGGATGCGCCTATTTGTCGCTGTATGTGGGTGTATCCGTTTATTAGTGGAGGTGGTGTGTGGTGTTTTGTGTGGGCTTTGACACTTGTTTTAGGTGTTTGTGTAACTGCTTGTTTTAGCTATGGGTGTATGTGCTTGCACTGACTGTGGATAAGTGTTACTATATTTAAGTGTGTGTGTGTGTGTGTGTGTGTGTGTGTGTGTGTGTGTGTGTGTGTGTGTGTGTGTGTGCTGGAGAGTTTGTGGGTGTAGGTGTTTTGATGTTTGGGCAGGTGTATAAGCGTCTGGTATCGCTTTGGGTGTATGTATCATTTGTGCATGGATGCGTTTCTATGTTGCTACAGTCGTTCTATTTTATGAAGGCAGTTTGGGTGGGACGCTCTGGGACTTCACACTGTTAGCTCTGTTGTCACATCGCCGCCGACACACGTGTAATTATTTGTGCTCACCTCTCTGTCTCTCTCATACTCCTATTTTAAGCTAGTAACTACTTATAAGTGAATTTTAAACACTCTGTATAGATGTAATTCAATAAAAAAGCTAAAGTATAGTATAAATCTCATAAGACTTGTCATCGTTGCTTTCGCGACGGTGTCAGGTGGTGACACGAGGGACAGCCCTGCGTGAGCGGGTCATACTCGGTCAGTCTCCCGCCATGGAAGCTATATAAAAAAAACGCACCTATAGACTTTTACCTCAGGGGTGGTGTGGAAAAAAAGTCGAAAACAAGAGAAAAAATAAAGAAAATACAATTAGTAGTAGTTAACATAAATATGAGAGGGAGAGAGAGAGAGAGAGAGACAGAAAGAGAGAGCACGTGTGTGCGACGATGTGGCAACAGAGCTAACAGAGTGAGGTCCCAGAGCGTCCCACCCAAACTGCCTTCATAAAATAGAACGACTATAGTGTGTTTGTGTACAGTATGTCGTGCTTTCTATCACTGGTACAATGGCAAGCTAGCTAGGTATGCCCTCTCTTTAATTTTATTTATTTTTATTTGTCCATTGACTTCCTACCGTGGAATATAAGAAAACTCCTCGTTAACACTTTCAATTCTCCCTTGCTAACTGAAAAACAGGATGAGTTAAGTCAAAAATTATGATGGGAGTAGTAATGCTTTCCCTGTGCAGACTGATGATTGGTGTCCCAGCACTTCTTATCACCGCTCTCTCTCTCTCTCTCTCTCTCTCTCTCTCTCAAATAACCACCACCACCACCACCACCATCATTATACCATCATCATCGTCATCATCATCATCATCATCATCATCATCATCACATGACTTTAACTCTTATTTTTGACTCACCCAATATTGCAGGGGTTCCCAACCTTTTTAAGCTGATGAGCACCCACCTGTTTTCTGGATAACTATGAAAGCACCAATATAATTTCATAGTTTGGGTATTAAGAAGCAGTCCAATTAGTAAGTGTAACAGTGTACAGTTGTATAGCTTCATTCTAACTTTAACCGTGGACTTGGAACAGCACGGTAAGACTAAAGAGTGATTATCATGACTGAGGAACTTCACAATAACGTGAATAACATATTATGAACAATTAATGACCCACAGTTTTGGCTTGAAAAGATGGTCAATATGTAGTTCTGGCTATTAATCCCTTTTTTCATCCAGTCTCGGTGTTTCCTGTGGTTTTTGGTGTGATTCGTTCGATTTTGACCCTCGTTTCCGTCGTTTTTGACATACGTCGTGTACAGAGTCACAGACCGTCTGTCACTGTCACGTACCGATCTTGTCCAGCTTAGCAGTCCACCCGTCCCAAGGGTTGCCAACTCTCACGAGTGAAACGGTGCCAAATCTACACACGAAGTACAATACCAAATTTTACATTTCAGTACCAAATTATATATATATATATATATATATATATATATATATATATATATATATATATATATATATAAAACAGATGATGATGTTGATGGTCTTACAGGGGATTATGAATACGGCAGTTAGGCTTACAAAGAGCTGGTGCTCGAGAGCACCAGGTTGGGAACCCCTGCTGTATTGTGTACCATCTGATCTTTCCTGAATTTAGTTGCTGTAACATTAAGCTCTCGAAAAATGCCAAAAGGTCATTTCTTTATCAGCGCTGGAGCTGTCAGGTTATACATATGTCTCTTTTTTCACTCCCTATCCTCCGAAAAGAGGATCGTGGTCAGCAGAAGGAGGATTACTCTGGCGTGGAGTCCATCGCGTTCAAGATGAACACGGGGTTGCAGCTATTATTACACCAATATAACCTCAGTTTCTTTTAGATATGAAAATTGTGTGTGTGTGTGTGTGTGTGTGTGTGTGTGTGTGTGTGTGTTTGTGTGTGTGTTTATACGACAGCCATGCATTGAATCAAGTCTTGTTAACTCTATTGCAGCGAAACTCTTTGTAGGTTCTCTATTTGGCGGGCGTTGGACAATTTTATTACGCTTAGTAGATACCTGAGATACCAAATAAATGAGACTGCCAATCACCGTATTATTTCACGCTTATCGCAGATGATTTCATCATCATCATTGCCAGACGCCATGTATCCCAAACGGGGTGGCCAGGGCTTAGGGTTACTTGTTTTACAGGGAGGGGTACTAATCCTCCACCAACCCCACTTGACACGTAGGGATGCCAACAGCATCTGGTGTTCCCAGGCGGTCACCCATCGAAGTACTAACCTGATTTTAAAGCAGTTAATTAATATATAGGTCAGAGTTGAAAACAGTGGGGAGACTTATATCCTGCTGTGGGCTGATTCAGGATGATGATGCGGATAGAAACTCACTTGATCCAAATGGTGAACTACTTTCTTATTAACATTTCATTATTTTTTTGCTATTGTGCCTTTGCCCTAATCATACAAAGATCCCAAACTTCATTTACCTCAGTTAATGGCCAAGTGCAGTCGGACTGGAAAGTCACTTTCACTAGTAACCAAGGAGATTTATTTGTTGCTTCGCAACTAATGCCCATTGAATTTTACTCAACTACATATTCAAATTCACTTTGCTGGATCGGTACAGTTCCTAAACAAGCCAACTATAATTGAAATGCTCCTTGTTTGTTGTTCCTGGTTTATTTTTTACTTTTTTATTTTCAATGCTGTTAAGAAAAACTATCGCACTCAACAGAGGCAAGCGTGGTCCTATGACACCTCACCTTGAGAGAAACTGTCATCTTTGTCGGGCTTGGGGGATCAAGTTGTTTATCCCTGCCACTTTATGAATATCAGGGATCATAAAATGCATCGTCAAAAAGGGGGTTCTTTTGAATAAGTAATACGATTCGTCCATCAAATGTTGAGGCATTGAGAAGAGCGTGCATGGGTTTTGTGGCCTGTAAATAGTGAGGTTGTTGTTGTTGTGGCCCCAGATTCATTTTAACTGAGCCCAGTGAACTGCAGCCTGATGCTGCCCTTCTCTTCCAGTCCACGATCCTCCTCTCGGGGGATGGGGATAGAGGTGAGGTACGTTATATAATTGGGCACCAGAGCCGTCCAGTTTTATCAGTACCACCACGTGAAGTGCCAAGGAGAGGGGTAAAAACTGCAACAGCCACATCCTTAACCCCTTAACTGGGGGGCATCATGAAAGTGACGCCCGGGTGCAATGGATCACACCGCAGGGGGTCACTTTTGCGATTCTGTGTTATTTTGAATTCTCCCGGGCTTTCAAGTGGTGGCTTGTAACATCTATCAGTACTGCCAGTGTCCAGCAATAGTCAGCACTGCTAATGTCATCTGTACTCCCATCCATTGTAACAGTTTAGTCATTTATCCCCATTCTTGACTCCCTTCCCTACCTCCCCTCCATTACCCTCTCCTCTCGCCTGCCCAACCGCGCTGCCCTAAGCAAATCTTCCACGGAGTTTTCCACTGATTTCATCCATTGAAATAATCCCTATGACCTATTCTTATACAAAATAATGTATACAAAAAAAAAAAAAAATAAGGTAACTGATAGTGCCATATCACCTGGCAACACCCCACGTACACTTGTTCGCTAATTTTCCCTGGTAATTTCCCCTTGAAATATGCCATATAATCTATTCTCGTAATAAAAATATATATAAGACAGGAAGGGAGAAGCCTAAGTGATATTTACATTCACCTGGAACTACCTAATTTCCTGCCAATCATTTCACAGCACATAAATTAGCAGCTGTCACCTCGTTGACGTTGTCAACCCTTGGTGGCCCCATATCCACCTCGTCATTTGGTTCAGTGTTGTTTCTTGAGATGAAAGCACGTAGCATTAAAAGGCTTAGCAAAATTTGGAGTAGCGAGCACTGACTGACTTAACTCCTTTGCACAATCTCGTAGTACCCAACATGAAATTTCATCAGGACCACTTGCTTTTCCTCTGTCTAATTTACTTAACTCCTCCTGTATTACTTTTTCTGCTATTTGTATATCTGGTAGTATGTGTGGACATGCATGTTCCACATAGTCCCTCTCAGTTTTTTTTTCTTCTGTAAAAACTAATTGGAAATTCTTATTTAGTGCTTCACAAATATCTTTCTCTTGTGTATAAGTTATTCCCTCGTCCGTAATGGATTGTTATTATATCTTTTACTTTGGTTTTGCTTCTGATATAGCTGTAAAACAGCTTTGGTTGATCACTACTTTTATTTATTATATTCTCCTCAAAGTGTTTTTGGGCTTCCCTCCTTATTCTTGTATAATCGTTTCTTGCCTGTTTGTAATTATTATACGCCCTTTCACTATTGTGTCCGCTGTATCTATTCCACAACAAATCTCTTCTTTCTTTTAATTTTTTTACATTTTGTATTGAACGATTTCTGTATTTTCTTATCTGCTTCTTTGTGCTGTGGGATGTACTTCTGGACTCCTATTTCATAAAATTCACAAATTTTTTTATATACAGCATTTAAATCTTGTCCTCTAAGCTCATTTTCCCAATCAACTTCTAAGAAATACTTCTTTAGTTCTTGATAATTTCCCTTTTTATAGTTTAAGCTCTTTTTGTAACTTTCATTGCTGTTAACTATGTCATATGCTATCCTGAAGTTGTAATTTAGTACTGCATGATCGCTTTTGCCGAGTGGAGGGTGATATATTAAACTGTCAATATCATTTTCTTGCCTAGTAAATATTAGATCTAGCACTGAAGGTACATCGAGTCCTCTTTTTCTGGTGGTTTCCCTCACATGTTGCGTTAGGAAAAACTCTTGCACGAGATCCAGGAGCTTTTGGTCCCAACAGATTTCTTGGCTAATTATATCTAGAGTATTCCAATTTATATTTGTATTAAAATCTCCAGTTAGTATAATTCTTTCCGATTTCTCTTCCATTTTATGTAGTAATGATGTTAAACTCTGAATTGTACTCTCTGCCAGGTCCTCATATTCGTCTCTTTCCCATGTGTTTGATCTGGGTGGCATGTACAAATTGGCTACAATTACTTTCCCTTCAGATGTGTTGATCTCTACTGCAATCAGTTCTACTTGTGATGGTATATCTAGTTTTATTTTATTGACTTTTAGATTTTTCTTAGTTAATATTATAATTCCTCCTCCTTTTTTTAAATTTCTGTCTCTTCTCCATATATTGTATTCCTCTAAGTTTAGTATGTCATTGGATATCCTTGGTGTTAATTTTGTTTCAGTTAGGCATATTATTTGTGGTTCATTTTCTCTGACATAATCATTCATCTCTAGTAATTTAGATACCATTTCATCCACATTTGAGAACATCAACTTTATCATCTTGTTTATATACTTGTCATGACATGGTTTTACTATCTTCCTCGTTTTTAGATGGTACAGGTTTCATAAAAACCAGTGGAGATTGCATACCCATTGACTATGAAGGCTCCCTACCTCATTACCACACCACATGCTGTTACAGTTCACACACACACACACACACACACACACACACACACGCTAAGCGTTGCAACACCACTAACTGCCAAATTTCATGATGCTATGCCTTGCTCACACACACAGTGGCACACTTCCAGACAGCGCACTGTCACATTTCACACCGCCACACTTCGCATATACACACACATCACAAACTACCAGACCATATGTTTCAGTGCTTCGTGCTGCTATGCTTCATTCACATGCATACACGCTAAACTCAACTAAATAAAGTCACGAGAAAGTTATTAGAGGCTGTTTCAACTTTTAATTCTTTGCTGTGAAGGAAACCCTTTGTCCTGTCTTTGGCCATTCTCAGACATTGTTATGAATTGCAGAAATACTTTCTAAACTAGAACAGATACATATAGCTTTCAGTAACCCCTTCATTCAGAAATATCCTTTCTTAGGTGAAATTACTCATTTAATTATAAGAATATTAGAATATAATTGGCGTCCATGCACTGAAAGAAGTCAAACACCAACTAAATAGTCTTCTTGCTTTAGCCCTATGCTCATCTGGACTCGTACCTAGTGGCCTGCAGACTGAAGTACAATACCTCTTTTCCTGCAATCTATCATTCTTATTCGAAGGACTGAGATGGTGATGCGGGGATGTTTGTGCAACAGGCATTGTCACCACGCGAAGCTGTCCCATTCCTCTACCGAATAATCTTGAATAGGTTACAGTTATAGTACATCAGTAATTGCCAGTAAGCATCAAACCATCACCCACATAACACTCTACAATTCATTCATGTTAAGTAGGCGGATATTTTTGCCTTTTGTACATCATTTCACTTGGTGGCAGAACAAAACAATACTAAGGCTTACCATCGTTTCCACTCCACATCCTCGTATCACTATATTCTATTGTTAATCACTTGCCATACCAATTTTACACTTAAAGTGTGTGTATTATCATTCTTGTAAGCACCATAACCGGACACAGAAATGCCCCTTGAAGGAAAGAGTCACGACATCAGTAAAGGTGTAAGTACATAACATTTTGTACCTGCCCATGAAAGTGAGGTAGTGAGATTTGAATTCAGTATTATCTAAAGTTACATTGTAGTCACATGATTATTAGTAGGAAATAGAATTGGGTTCACGATTATGGTGATCATTCAGTTTATCGTTTTGTTGAGTACTATTAGACTTTGTCATATACATGGCAAAACTTATTGTTTTGGTAAGTATTATTATTATTACTGGCCACTTTTTTTTTCGTAGATCTTGATAATATTATACAGGAAGGTATCTTAAGGTAACGCAAGTGCTTGTGCCAAATATAAATATAATCACTTTTGGTGCAAAAATTGTATATTTGAAACTGAAATACCTCAGACACTAATTTAGATAAATCTGTTTGGTAGAATATCCTTTGATAAAAAAAAGTTTGCTGAGAATTTCGGCTGAATATTTTGCCATTAGCCTGGTGGAAATCTGCTCAGTGTTTTCTTTGTGACACATTTTAGAGAAAACCACAAAGGCTGTAACGTCATAATTTTACAGATATACAGTATAGCTGTGGTCCCACATTATCTGAAAAGAATATGGTTAAAGTTTGAGCATACAGTTAACGAGTTATTGAGGCAATGTAAAGTTTAATCATTCTTCATTTCTTTCTTTCACACCCTTATCTGCAGATCTTGTTGATAGTACACAAGAAGCAATCTTAGATTCATCGGAGTACATGTTCCAAATGTAAAAGACCTTGTGCTACTTTTAAAGTAGCAGTGAATACAAAAGTAGCATTTGCATAATTACAAAGACAATCAATACCACAAATAGTTATGGCGAAGCTTCCTTATTGTGGCTACACAACAAGTAAATCGGTAACTAATTATAATTATCATTATTGAATCTTTCGTTTTTTTACGCACGTATCCCCATTATTATATATATATATATATATATATATATATATATATATATATATATATATATATATATATATATATATATATATATATTTATATATATATATTTCGTCAATAATACATTTTTTTTTTTTTAAGCTGATTCCAAAATTGAACATGTTTTGGGGGACCTTTATTTTGCAAAAAGCTAGGATAGGTTTAATTAGGTTAGCTAATAATAATAATGAGAGAGGGGGGTGTGAGTTGGGAGCAGGGCAGTGAAATGGCGGGGGACAGGGCGACTTGGAGGCGATTTGTTTGTGGCCACCCTAAACGGGATTGAGGCGTCTGGCAATAGATAGATAGATAGATAGATAGAATAATAACAAAAAGTATTTAAGTACAAAATATTTCAGAATAACAAAATTACTGTGTTTGATGCTTATACTCCAAACACAAAAGGTCCATGAATTCGTATGGAATAGAGGATACAAAAATACGGACCTGTTTAAGAAGATATTGTAGTGCATTAATAGTTTAAGTGTTAAAAAACAAACATTAAAATTTAGTTATTTGTGGAACAAGTTTTACACTCCAATATTATTTGTTATCATTATTAACTAACCTAACTATTATTATTAACTAACCTAACCTACCCTAACCTACCCAAACTTAACCCAGCTTTTTAGAAAATAACTTCCCCCCTCAAAAAAAAAAAAATGAAGTTTGATATCTGCTTAACCCGCCCCATCCCGACCACTTTTCCACCACTGACTCCCCCTAATCCCGACCATTTTTGGGAAAAAATTTTTTTGGCTCAAACCTCCGCTTTTGCTGAGAAACATCGAAAATTCATAGAGAAATCGCCCACCTGAGGTTTAAAATACTCGATACAGGTAGGAGTACCTCCTTACCTTACTGGGTTTTCTAACAGGCTGGCACCAAAGAAAACGAGTTCCATGGGAGGGTAACTATTTCACACCACTCATAAACGATATTTATTTATTTACTTGGTACGAATTTATACGTAGTACAAGAGTATATTGGTTTTCAAGCAGTAATATAGGCATTATAAGCATTGTTTCACTCACTAACTCATCACCATACCTGACCTTTTTTTGCCACATTACCTGATCATCATTTCTGACTGTTTCTTCCTCTAATGCTATGTAAAGTTTGTCCACCACATTGTCATTGATTGGGGAATCACTTTGGCCCTGAATTTCATACCGTGGCATGAAATGGCTTTACTGGCCAGGTCACTCATAACAGGTGAATTGCTGAGACAATGGCGTGCAGGGGGAGGGGGAGGAGGTCATGCTGGGTAAGGCACTGTCCCTGCTTGGCATCTTGTAGAGGAAGGTGTCACGTGTATACGTACCAAAAATAACTCGCGAAAATTGAAAATTGTGCAATTTAGGGACCTTGCAATTGATTCGCGTTTATGTATGTCGACGGGATTGGCAGTGACAAAAGGTGTGGACGTTAAAAAACGTCGACGGGACGCCGTGGGTTAAAAACTTTATTGGTGACAAAATTTACATAAAAATGGAATTATGTGCACCAAACACAAAAGATCCTTATATTATATTATTATTATTATTATTATAATAACTCACCACACCAGTGGTGAGTTATATTGTTTTTGTCAATATTATTATCATTAATATTATTTTTACAACTCACTTCACCAGTGAAAAGGTCAGGTATGGTGATGAGTTAGTGAGTGAAACAATGCCTCGGACAAGGACTGACCAAACGTTGACGACCCAGGACCGGACAAAGGACTTGGTAATGTGTACATGGAATGTAAGAGGAGCGAATGATGAGGTGAAAGAGAGAGAGATTGTCCAGGTGCTTGAGGATGCGAAAGTGGATGTATGTGGAATAACTGAAACAAAATGGAGAGGAGAAAGTGTGAGAGAATGGGAGTATGGATGGGGTATATGTGCAGGAGTAGATGAGAATGAGAGGGCAAAGGAAGGAGTGTGTATAGTTGTGAGTAAAAGATGGAAGAAGAGCATAAGACAGTATGGATCAGTTGGGTCAAGGATTGTGTGGGTAAAGTTGAAAGTTGGAATACAAATGTGGGCGATTGTGTGTGTGTATGCGCCAACGCAAGATCGTGCTAGAAGAGTGAGAGAAGAGTTCTGGACAAATGTGGAAGTGTGCATGGAAAAGTTTGGAAGGAATGAGAGAGTGTTTTTGATCGGTGATATGAATGGTAAAGTTGGTAATGTGAAGGTGGATGGAATAGTTGGTGAGTGGGGTGTGCCTGCTGAGATAGATGAGAATGGGAGTGCGTTAGTGGACATCTGTGCTGGGAGGGGGTTGGTAATAGCCAATACCCTCTTCAGGCATAAAATGATCCACAGGTATACATGGCGAGTGATGAGAAGGGTGGGTGGTGAACTGAATGAAAGGAAGGCAATGATTGATTATGTGTGTGTGGATGAAAGGATGCGAAGATGTATATTGGATGCAAGAGTTTATAGAGGTTGGGGGAGTGGCCTTTCTGACCACTACTTGGTGGTGGCCAGAATTAGGATGCAAGTAAGATGGAGGAATAGAAGAAGGGAAAGACGAGAGGAAGGAGTAGTTGCAAGGAGAGTGGAAAGGTTACAAGAGGATGAGAAAAAGGCAGAGTATAAGAGAGAAGTGGAGGAACGATTGGGCAAATATGAATTGGAGCAGATGGGAGACGTGGAAGGTGTGTGTAAGATATTTACAGAAGAAATATGTGCAGCATGTGATGTGGTGTGTGGAAGGAAGAGAAGACGGAGGGGGTGCAAGGAACAGCGTGGTGGACTGAAGAGGTGAAACAGGCTGTGGCACAAAAGAAGAAAGCATACAATGAATGGATGAGAAATAGGGGCGTGGAAGAAGTTGAGAGGCAGAAGAGAGAGTTATATGTGGAAAGGAAGAGAGAGGTGAAAAGATTAGTAAGAGAGAGTAAGAAGAGAGTGGATCAGGAATTTGGAAGGAATTTGAGTGTAAAGTGGAGGGACTGTAAGAAAATGTTCTGGAGAGAAGTGAAAAGAGTAAGACAGGGTGGAAGTGAAGTTAGCAGGGGAGTGAAAGATAAACATGGTAGATTACTAGTGGAGAAGGGAGAAAAAGTGAGCAGATGGAGAGAACACTTTAAGGAATTGTTGAACGTAGAGGATGGAAGTAATGCGAGTATAAGTGGCTGGGGAATGGCTGGGAGAAGGAGGGAGGTGAGAAGACAGGTAGAAATCAGTAGGATAGAGGTTGTGGAAGCAATGAAGAAAGTTAAATCGGGGAAAGCCCCAGGAATTGATGGAGTGTGTGGTGAGATGCTGAAGCATGGGGGAGAGATAGTAGTAGAATGGATGTGGAAGATGTGCAGATTGGCCTGGGAGGAAGGTAGAGTCCCGGAGGATTGGAAGTCAGGTATAATTATTCCCTTGTACAAAGGAAAAGGGGAAAAAGAAGTGTGTGGTAATCATAGGGGCATTTGTCTTCTTAGTATAATAGGAAAAGTGTATGGTAGGATACTTATAGACAGAGTTAGAGAAAGAACAGAGAAATTAGTTGGAGAAGAACAGGGAGGCTTTAGGAAGGGAAGAGGTTGTGTAGATCAGATATTCATTCTTAGATCTTTAGTGGAAAAGTTTCTAGAGAAGGGAAAGAAGTTGTATGCGGCTTTCATGGATTTGGAGAAAGCATATGACAGGGTGGATAGACAAGGATTGTGGAATGTGTTAAGAATATATGGAGTAGATGGGAAGTTGTTGAATGCTGTGAAGAGTATGTATGATGGTGCTAAGGCTGCAGTGCGTGTGGATGGTGAACTAAGTCAATTTTTCTTTTTGAAAGTTGGTTTGAAACAGGGATGTGTCATGTCTCCATGGTTGTTCAATCTGTACATGGATGGGGTAATAAAAGAGGTACAAGGTAGGGTAGTGGATGTTGGAGTGGCCCTGGTGAAAGAGGATAGTGTTTGGAAACTCCCTGTACTGTTGTTTGCAGATGATACTGTGTTGTTGAGTGATGATGAAGGGGAGCTGCAAGGCTTGGTGGATGAGTTTGAGAGAGTGTGTAAGAAACGGAACCTAAAGGTGAATGTAGGGAAGAGTAAAGTGATGGTCTTTGAGAGAGGTGAAGTCAGTGAATGTATAGCGAGGTTGGATGGTGAGGAATTGGAAAATGTGAGTACGTTTAAGTATTTGGGTAGTGTGATGAGTAAGGATGGAGGTTTGGAGGGTGAAGTGCTTGAAAGGGTACAGCAGGGAAGAAAGGTTGCTGGTTCCTTGAAAGCAGTGATAAGAAACAGGGAAGTGAGCATGGAAGTAAAAAAGTTACTACATGACAGTATTGTGATACCAACTCTAACGTACGGAAGTGAAGCTTGGACGTTGTTGGAAGGACACAAGTCAAGAGTGAGAGCAGTGGAAATGAGTTATTTAAGAGGAGCTTGTGGAGTCACGTGGAGAGACAGGCTGACGAATGAGGATATAAAGGAGCGTTGTGGTGTTGATGTGGATGTGATAGGAAGCGTTGTGAGGAACACACTGAGGTGGTTTGGCCATGTGGAGAGGATGGAGGGTGAAAGACTGACGAAGAGAGTGTATGTGAGTGAGGTGGAGGGTGGAAGAGGGAGGGGGAGACCGAGGATGAGATGGAGGGATGGGGTGGAGAGGTATATGAGAGAGGGGGGTGTGAGTTGGGAGCAGGGTAGTGAAATGGCGGGGGACAGGGCGACTTGGAGGCGATTTGTTTGTGGTCACCCCAAACGGGATTGAGGCGTCTGGCAATAGATAGATAGATAGATAGACTTCACCAGTGGTGAGTTGTACTGTTTTGTCTTTATATTATTGTTATTATTATTATTATTATTATTAGTTGTAGTAGTAGTAGTAGCAGTAGTATATTTTTTTATGAAGAATTAAAATGCTCATGTTTGCTCAATTTCAAAGCTAAGGCCATCATGCAAGGCCATCTGAGTTTCCGAGCTGCAAGCTTCATATGACACAGTATCATCCAGCTTCCAGAAATGGTTTTCCAATTACAGCCAAAAAACTATAAAAACAGTCTATTCACGGACTCTCAGAAACAGCTAAACGTACACACTTGAATTTTGTGGAACATTGGCAAGGTCAGGGAGCACATCTGAAATGACTACAGTCCGCTTTGGGCCAGTAGTTTCTGAGATTCAATGGAAAGCAGCTTCGGGTCATTGATTGCACACTTTGAAAGACATGACAGAAGTGAGCAATTATAACCAAACTCGGTATATGTACAGAAATTTAGATGCTGTGCATGGCTACTAAGCATGAAAGACCTTGGCCTAAAACTCAAGGTCAAAGCCAAGGTCAAATTTCAAAATTGACTTATTTTTTTATGCAACATTAGGGGAGGGCAGTGATGGTTCGGACACACACACACACACACACACACACACACACACACACACACACATATATATATATATATATATATATATATATATATATATATATATATATATATATATAAAACCATAATGCCCATCTCTTGGATTTATTCTTGACAAATAATCCAGATCAATACAGGACAGAGGTACTGTCACCACTTGGATCCTCTGACCACAATCTCATCAAAGCCTCATTAGTTAACCCTCCTACACTTCCCCATTCTGAACCTGTCAGGGTGACCCAATGGCACTTTGACAGGGCAGACTGGGATGGATTTAGAAATTATCTTGCTGATGTTCCATGGCAGTCTTTCTTCTCTAGTGATCCCAATTCTACCCAGTCCCACATTTGCGACTTAATACTAGCTGGTATGGATTTATTCATACCAAGTCAACAATTCACTAAAAGATCAAACTCTCCAAAATGGTTTGATGGCAATTGTGCCAGAGCAACAGCCCAAAAGTCATTAGCCTATAACTCTTACTTAAAATCAAAAACATCTGAATCACTCTCCCAATTTAAAATTGCTAGAAATCATGCAAAAGCTGTATTAAATCAATCTAAATCAAACTTTCTTCAAAAGCAAGCACCAAAACTACTTAACAACCCTAATGACAATAGAATATTCTGGTCAACTCTTCCATTCCATTGCCAGACGCCATGTATCCCAAACGGGGTGGTCAAGGGCTTAGAGTTAATTGTTTTACAGGGAGGGGCACCAATCCTCCACCAACCCCACTTGACACGTAGGGATGCCAACAGCATCTGGTGTTCCCAGGCAGTCACCCATCCAAGTACTAACCAGACCCAACGTTGCTTAACTTCGCTGATCGGACGGGAAGCGGTGTACTCAACGTGGCATGGCCGTTAATTCTTTCAATAATAACTTTAACAAGTCATCTTCCATTCCCCCACTAAAATCTTCAGATGGCAATATTACAAATGACCCACGTGGGAAAGCAGATATCTTTGCTAGTACCTTTGCCAGAAATTCTACCATAGATGATACCAGCCAGAATGTCTCAGTACTGGAACTTGACTCTCCCGAAATTGCCCCACTTAAAATACAGACAAGATACGTAAAATCCATCCTAGACAATTTACCTACCAACAAAGCTCCAGGCCCTGATGGAATTCCGCCAATTGTTTTAAAAAAGTGTTCCCCTGAACTTGCCTCTGTCCTAGCTAAATTATTCAGACAATGCATACGTACTTCTTTATTCCCAAATTCATGGAAAGAAGCCAATATCCACCCAGTTCCGAAGAAAGGGAGTTCGTCTGACCCCTCCAATTACAGACCAATAGCTGTCACATCTTCTCTTGGTAAGGTATTTGAAACTTTAATTAATAAGCATATTGTTAAACATCTTGAATCCAACAACTTATTTAGTGATAGACAATACGGTTTTCGCCACGAAAGATCCACCATTGACATACTCAATCTCTTAACTCATACCATTCATCAATCAATTGATCTTTTTGGAGAAACTCATGCAGTAGCTCTTGATATCTCTAAAGCTTTCGACAGAGTATGGCACCGTGCCCTGCTGTCCAAACTCCCTTGCTATGGAGTAACGTCTTTTGTTCCTTTGATTTCTTCTTATCTTAGTGACAGGAAAATAAGAGTAAAAGTAGATGATGTATATTTGAATTGCCACTCAATTAACGCCGGCGTGCTGCAGGGATCAGTTCTGGCGCCAACCCTATTTCTGGTTCATATTAATAATCTCCTATCTGTCACTCACAATCCCATTCACTCATATGCAGATGACTCAACAGTACATAGTTCATTCACACTCAGACATCCATTTACAAAGTCTAATATCTCTACCTCTCAACTCAGTACAACCATCTCCATAAATCAAGATCTATCTACAATCAGTGAATGGGGACAAAACAACCTTGTCTCTTTTAATGCTAGTAAAACTAAATATATACAGTTTACTAATAGACAGATATTGCCAGATTCGTACATTACCTGCAGTGCTACTAATATTCCCATCTCCAAAAGTATTGAAATTCTTGGAGTCTCACTTAACAGTGCCCTCAGCTGGACCTCTTATATCAGATCACATGCTAAAACCGCCTCAAAGAAACTTGGATTATTGTACAGAGTCCATAACTTCTTCGCCGATGAGCAGTTAGCTATAATTTATAAGAGTCATGTGCGCTTTCAGCTTGAATATTGCTCACCCTTGTGGAATGGTTGTGGAGAGGTTGCATTTAGACAACTAGACAAAATTCAGAATAAAGCTGTTAGAATCATTAACAACCCTGCCATTACATATAAACTACCTCCCCTGCAAGTAAGAAGGAATGTTGCCTCCCTTGCATTATTTTACAGATATTTTTTTGGCAAATGCTCAGACGAAGTTGCGTCCATGGTGCCACCCTCCATGCCTTCCCTCATGCTACACGGACATCTGGTAGCGCTTATGACTGGAATGTCACTGATCCATATTGCAGAACTTCTGCCTACCAGAATTCTTTCATTCCCCGAACTGCATCTCTCTGGAACTCGCTTCCCCAGAGTTGTTTTCCTCCAAATTTCAACCCACAACTGTTCAAGTCTAACTGTTACAGATATTTTATGAACAGAGGACACCAGTAATCTGGTGTATGGATTATTTTTTTTTACCCATTTGTTTTTCCTTCCTCCGTTCTGTTATTTATATATATATATATATATATATATATATATATATATATATATATATATATATATATATATATATATATATATATATATATATATTATATATATATATATATATATATATATATATATATATATATATATATATATATATATATATATATATATATATATATATATATATATTTGTAACATGTTAGGTTTAAACAGGAGTATAATCTGCTTTATGTTAAAATGTTGCCGTATCATTCGGCCCTTTAGGCTGATAATAAGGAATTCATAGCTCTTTTCAGCTTTATGCTATAGATAACGAAACAAATGACTAAATCATCCGAATCATCCCTACCAGTGGTGATGGTCCGGCCAATAGGGTGGGATGGTTCGGCCATATGTATTACTCGGCATATTCTTAAAATTATGTGAGTTGGATTGGATAAAAACAAACATTTATTAATTCAAAGACGTTTCATTTCCCTAAAGTAAAGAATTAAACTTCAGAATCCAAATGAAACTCTTGATATTTGTTTAAAAAAATATATATATATTTTGTAACTGAAACAACCTTCACCAGATTTATTAATAACTGACATAACCTCTTACTTTCTGCGTCAAAATTATGCATAATTAGCCCCCCTCTCTCTCTCTCTCTCTCTCTTTCTCTGGAATACTGACCACTTTTCACTTTCAAGGACTCATTTCAAATTGACTAACTTAAGACTTTTAATGCATACTGTAGCCTGCAAAAATGAAACAGAAGTTGTAATACCTCTTCCTTCTTTTTTCATTTTGCAGAATAGGTTAAGTAAACAAAACTATAACTATATATTCCCTGATAACTGTTACAAATGATGTTTCACTGTGTTCAAATATATATGATCAAAAGTAGTGTTATCATTTGATAAGACCATGACTTGGTAGTAGTAGAGGGATACTTCGAACTATCTGAACAATCCCCCTCCTCAACTGTCCGAATCATCCCGAATCTATGCAATTAACTCACGGGTACTCTCAAGTTTCACCAGAGAGTTTAACATTCATTTTTCATAGCAATATATTCTGCATGCAACACAGATTCACTCTGATAAGGCATAGTTGGATCCTTGGCATGTTTGTAAAGGTAGAGCTTATGATATACACTCAAATTATTACATTGGAGATGCCAAAAAACATAATATCTGACCCACATCAAAAAGTGAGGCATTTCTAACTTGGAGATTCTGTTTGGTCAAAGTAAACAAACTCTCCCACTTTCACACAAGATCACACGACCCTAGGTTCCATACGTTTCTTGGGGAATGCACTGTCTGAACCATCCCACTGTCTGAACCATCATTGCCCTCCCCTATAGGAAGCCCATTGAAATCACCAGGTCACCCATACGTATTGGGGAATAAATCAGCCCCTTCAATTGACCTGAGGAAGAAATTGGATGACCTTGTCAAGTGGTGAATTGATGGCTACCAAGTATAAATGCCTTGATCCTAAACCCAAGGTCAAAGAGAAGGTCAAAGTTCAATTAAATAATTTAAAAACAAGACAGAAAACAGCTTCAATTACCAGACTTCGTACATTAATAGAACTTGATATGATATGCATGGCTACCATGTAGGAATGACCTTGACCCAGAACTCAAGGTCACAGCCAAGGTCAAAGTTAAAAACTTGCTATTTTTTTGTGTGTACTGATGTCACATGCACAAGACGTATGGAATTGTCAGGTGGTGAGTTATTGCAATTCCTAATGGCGATTTTTTTTACTTATTATTATTATTATCATTATTATTATTATTAGTAGTAGTAGTAGTAGTAATAGTAGTAGTAGTAGTAGTGGTAGTAGTAATAGTAGTAGTAGTAGTAGTAGTAGTAGTAGTAGTAGCAGTAGTTGTAGTAGTAGTAGTAGTAATAGTAGTCGTAGTAGTAGTAAGAGTAGTAGTAGTATGAAGAAGCAAATTGCTTGTATTCATTCAGTTTCAAAGCTACAACCATCATACTTGGCCATCTGACTTCTCCAGCTGGCAGCTTCATATGACCCAGTATCATCCAGTTCCCAGTACTGGTTTTCAGTTACATCCAAAAACCTATAAATATGGTCTAGTCGTGGATTCTCAGAAACTGCTAAAGGTTAAGATGGAATTTTTGTGGGGTATAGCCAAGGTCGGGGAGGAGGCCTGAAATGACTATGGGCCCATTAGGACTAGCAGTTTCTGAGTTTGCCCAAGGGTCAAGGGGAAGTAGTTTGGGATCTGCCAGTTTTCCTCTGTGAAGATTTTGTGGCTCTCACCTTTGCCCAACATGTTTTAACGGTCTTCTAGGGAGACCCTACAACACCAGCTCTTCACTTCGAAGTGCTGACTATATGAAGGACATTGAAATCGCCGTGTGCAACAATAGCTTGTCATGTGGTGAGTTACTGATATTGCTAATGGCAATTTCCATTTTCTAATTATTATTATTATTATTAAATGAAGAATTACATTGCTCATTCACTCAATTTCAATGCTACAACTATCCTACTAGGCCATCTGAGTCACAAAGTTGGCAGTTTCAAAGGACCCAATATCATCCAGTGCCCAGTATATACTGGTTTTACAGTTACTTCCAGAAACCTAAAAAAAAAAAAAAAAAGTCTATTTACAGATTCTCAGAAACTGCTGAAGGTACAGACTTGAAATTTTGTGGGACATAGCCAAGGTAGGAGAGCAGATCTGAAATGATTATGGGCCCATTTGGGCCAGTAACTTCTAACATTTCCCAGGGGTCAATGGAAGGCAGGTTGAAGTCATTGAGTGCACAATTTAAAAAAAAAAGTTGTAATCACTAAACTTGGTAAAATTATAGAACTTGATATGCTATGTTTGGCTATCATGTATGAATGACCTTGAGTAAAAAATGAAGGTTATAGCCAAGGCCAAAGTTCAAAATTTGCTTATTTTTTTTTTATGCAACACTATATGAAGCCCATTGAAATCACCAGGGCCACCGATACATATTGGGGAATAAATCAGGCCCTGCAACTGAACTGAGGAAGAAACTGAGTGGCCTTGTCAGGTGGTGAATTGCTGGCTACCAAGTATGAGTGCCTTGACTGAAAACTGAAGATCACACCCAAGGTCAAAGATCAGTTGCACAACTTAAAAAAAAAAAAAAGATAGAATTGAGCTACAATCACTAGACTTAGAGAATTTATAGAACTTGATATGCTGTGCATAGCAACAAAGCAGGAACGACCTTGACCCAAAACTCAACGTCACAGCAAAGGGCAAAGTTCAAAATTTGCTTTTTTGTGCACTGAGGGCACATGCACAGGACGGATGACTCTGTCATGTGGTGAATACGTGAAATTGCTAATGGCAATTTCCGTTTTCTATTTTTTTCTTTGTTTCCTTCCTCTTTTTATTATTATTATTATTATTATTATTATTATTATTATTATTATGATCATTATCATCATCAGGAGCGAAAATATCAAATTTGGTCACAGTTTGGACCCCCAGCATATGCACCAAAGTGAAAGATTTATCGCATCAGCAAGAAATGGGGGCAGAGGTCGGGAAGAAAACTCTCAAGTACAGTAGCAAACACTTTTGGATACTTCAGCCAATGCTGAAGTTACAAGAAAGAGAGAGACACCAATTTGGAAACTGCATAAAAATCCTCAATAATTTTCATTTCATAGACAATCCGTAATTCCCAATAGTTTTTCCGAAAATTGAGGAAACAATTTTTTATAAGGCAGATTAGTGTACCAGCAAGTTGCGCAAGAGGTAACGGTCTTAGGTTGTGTTTAGTGCAGCAGTATTTTTCGATGACTACTGAGTGCAAGCAGGTTTTGCCTTTTCAAAACAAATACCTTCTGATTGGCTTTTTTTTTTTTTTTTTTTTTTGACTGAATCCAAGTCAAAGTAATACAATACCCTGATCGGCGAAAGAAACTCTGACTTTCTGATTTCTGATTTGAATCGGAGTGCACCAAGGGATTTGGTGAAAGTAATTTTTGTGAATGAGTAAAAAGCAGTCATTATTAACCTGTTGGGTCCCAAGCCCTATAATTAAAATTAATACAAGAGGAGTATTACTTTTAGGTAGTGTGAAGGAATATTCTTGGTGTAATCTGATAAGTTCTTTTTACTATTTTCAGGTCGGGAAATCAGAGGAAGATGATGAGTCACATGATATAATATTCAGCACTACCTGACTTGCTTGCTCGCTCGCTCAAACACGTTCCACACTCTGAGTGTGGACGCCTATTACATGTTTATTACTATTATTATAATTTTTTCTTACAAAGAAGTAAATTGGTCATATTCACTCAGTTACAAAGTAAATGGCTATCATACTTGGCCATCTGAGTCCTCCAGCTGGCGGCTTTAGGCTTCATATGACCCAGTATCATCCAGTTCCCAGTACTGGTTTTCCAGTTAGGCTACATCCAAACACTGATAAAAACAGTCTATACACTGATTCTCACAAACTACCTAAGATAAACATTGGAATTTTTGTGGGACATAGCCAAGGTCGAGGAGGAGGCCTGAAACTACTATAGGTCCATTTGGGCCAGTAGCTTCTGAGAGTGCCCATGGTTCAATGGAAAGTAGTTTGGGCCCCAATATTTTTGCTCTGTGAGGATTTTGTTGCTTTCACCTTTGCCCAGTGTGTTTTGCCTCTCTTCTAGGGGGGCCCTGCAACACAAGCTCTTCACTTCAAAGTGCTAACAATATGAAGGGGATTGAAATCATCAGGTCCAGCAAAGGCTTGCCATGTGGTGAGTAATTGAAATTGCTATTGGCAATTTCCGTTTTGTTGTTATTATTATCGTTTCATGTAAAGATGTAAATTGCATGTATTTGCTCAATTTTAAAGCTACGACCATCATACTCAGCCATCTGAGTCTCTCAGCTGACCGCTTCATATGCCCCAGTATCATCCAGTTCTCATTACTGGTTTTCCAGTTACATCCAAAACCTACAAATATAGTCTATTTGCAGATTCTTGGAAAACGCTAAAGGTACAGACTTGAAAATTTTGAGACACAGCTAAGGTAGGGAGCAGATTTAAAATGACTATGAAGCCATTTGGGCCAGTAGATTTTGAGATCACCCAGAGGATACTGGAAAGTACCATAGTTTGGGGCCACTGAGTGCACACTTTAAATAAACAAACAACAAAAACAATAAAGAATTCTGCTACAATCACCAAACTTGGTATTTATAGAACTTCATATGTTATGCATGGCTTCAAAGTACGAATGACTTAGACCCAAAACCCAAGGTCGCAGAGAAGGTCAAAGTTCAAAACGTGCTTATTTTTTATGTACTGAAGTCACATGAACAAAACATATGACCTTGTCTAGTTATTATTATTATTTGTAATTATTATTATTATTATTATTAGTCTTCACCTGTGTAATAGGAGACTTTTGTTTTTTTCTGGTATTATGATTGTCATTCAAATCTCAGAGTCTTGCATCAATTCCGGAAGAACCGGAGACTATGCAAGGAATCTCAAGGGCCCAGGTTATGTGTCCTGGCATGGGCCACTGCTGATAGAAAAAAAAACGAATCTCCCCGACTGAATTAAAGTGATTGTTAGAAATAGCAGCAGACACATGCATTCGTCGACAACTTTGTCAGATCTCTTACTGATGCTACACAAGATTTTACATTAGGGTCTTTCGATCTTGTTTATAACACACATACCTTCCCACATGGCGAAGCTTCCTTATTGTTGTTATACAAATAAAAGTATGTAACTATTATTATTCTGGCCTCAGAGTCTCCTGACGATTCCAGGACTGGAGACTTCACAAGAAATCTGAAAGGCACAGGTTATGTGTCCTGGCACGGACAACAGCAGATACAAAAAAAAAAAAAAAAATCCAAATTTCTCCAATGGGGTCAAGGTCACTAGGAAGCAGTAGACAGAGACTACTGACTGTCTGTTGGACAGTTACATAGTTCTGGTTAACAATGTTCTCGCCTCAGAGTCTCGCACCAGTCCAGAAGAAAGAGACAGTGCAAGAAATCTGAAGGGTCCAGGTTATGTGTCCTGGCATGGGCCATTGCTGATAGGAAAAAAATATCAAAATTCCCCAGTGGGGCCAAGGGCATTGTAAGAAATGTAACAGACATATGTGTTCTTCGACACCTTTGTCAGATCCCTCACGGATGTTACACAAAAAGTTACCTTAGGATCTTCAAAGCTTGTTTATATATAAACATACCACCTAACAAAACTAATTTTATGTTGTGACAACACAGTAAAAATATGTACATTTTGATTATTATTATGATTATGATTACTATTATTACTGTTATTATTATGATTATTATTATTGTTATTATGATTATTATTATTCCAGCCTCGGAGTCTCCCAATCATTCCAGGAGACCCAGACACTGTGCAAGGAATCTGAATTGCCAAAGTCATGTTTCCTTTCATGGACCATTGATGTTAGAAAAAAATAAAAAACTCCCCAGTGGGATCAAGGTCATTAAGAAACGGAGTTCTATTTATTATTATTTAATATTAAATATTATTATTAATATTATAATTATTATATATGGTTTATTCGTTCGAAAACATGTCACTTATATTAAAGGCCAGGCCATGCATTAGCTCGGTCAATGGGGTTTGGATGTTGCAAGTTTGTCCCCTGGTGGGCAACTCTGCCACCCAGCAGGGTCCCTTAGTGGGCAGCCCAGATGTCCATCTGGACAGCCCAACAGCCCACCAGGGGGCTTGCTGGGCATGGCGAGCAATGAATATGTGGTTCGTTCGTTCGTTTCATGATTCCCTCCACCTATAGTGAAGGCCGGGCCATACATTAGCCTGGTCGGTGAGGGTGAGCTTTTTCACAGTCGGGTGAAAGACAGGTCCTGGGGGGTCCTGAGGGGATGCCCAGCACACTCGTCCTGTCTTCTGCTAGTTTTTATGGTGTGTGACTATATGTTGTATGTGGTATGTATTTATATATAAACAAGTTATGAAGACCCTAAGGTAACTTTTTATGTAACATCAACGAGGGATCTGATAAAGGTGTTCAAGAACACATATGTCTACTTCAATTTCTTACAATGACATTAACCCCATTGGAGAAATTTGATTTTTTTTCTAACAGCAATCGCTCATGCCAGGACACATAAAATAAAAAGGCTGTGATTGTACCCCTGTACAAAAATCAAGGCAAGCGAAGTGAGTGCAAGAATTATCATGGCATAAGTTTTAGTATGGTAGGGAAGGTATATGGAAGAATTATTAGAGAGAAAATAAGAGAAGTATCAGAAGTCCTAGTGAGTGATGAACAGGGTGGCTGTAGGAGTGGCAGAGGATATGTGGATCAAATATTTGCAGTGAGACAGATAGCAGAGAAGGCTTGTGAGAAGGACTATAAGGAGTCTATGGCATTCATGGATCTGGAAAAAGCATACAGCATAGTGGACACAGGAGGACCGTGGAAAGTTCTGCGCATGTACAGCGTACGTGGTAAGCTGCTAGGTACCGTCAAGCGTTATGTCGGTAGTGAAGCATGTGTAAGGGTTAATGGGCATCTAAGTGAATGGTTAACGATCGGTGTGGGCGTGAGACAAGATTGTGTGATATCCTTATGGTTGTTCAATATATATATATATATATATATATATATATATATATATATATATATATATATATATATATATATATATATATATATATATATATATATATATATATATATATATATTAACTGAGAGAGGGATGGCGTTGGTAATAAATCGTGATGGATGGAATATCTCAGATTTGTTGTATGCTAATGATGCAGTGCTACTTGCAAATACCGGAAAAGAACTTGGTAGGTTAGTGCAGTTTTGCTGATGTCTGTGAGCGTCGTGCCCTGAGAGTAAATGTAGAAAAGAGTAAAGTGATGGATATTGAGAAAGAAGGTGACTCCCAGTACGATGATATAGTGAATAGAGAGAGACTGGAATTGGTGAGAGAGTTCAAATACCTGGGTATAGTGATAGAAAAAAGAGGAAATGTGCAAAAGAAGTTGAAAGTAGAGTGACACAGGGAAGAAAAGTAGCTGGTGCGATGAAGACCTTGATAAGAAACAGAGGCTTGAGTGTTGCAGCTGCATGAGGTTTACATGAAGAGTGTTAGTGCCAACTTTAACATATGGATGTGAGACTATGGTGTGGCGTGAAAATGAAAAGTCAAGAGTCAGAGCAGTGGAGATGGGACTCCTGAGGAATGTTGGTGAAGTACAAAGGGTGGATAGCATGCGAAATAATGTGATTCGTGAAAGATGTGGGGTGAGAAAGTCTGTGGACATCAGAATCGAAGAGAGTGTACTGAGATTGTGTGATCATGTGGAGAGAATGGATAACAATAGAGTAGTGAAAAGGTATATCTGAGTGAATCTGAAGGTGGGAAGAAGCGAGGTAGGCCAAGGAGAAGGTGGAGAGATATGGTGAATGAGTGTGTGGGGAAGAGAGGTTTGAAAGTCGGTGAGGCTAGGGAACTGACAAGAAACTGAGCTAGCTGGATGAATGTTGTGAGGAGAAATGCATGATCAGGGATTTGGGACCCATTTTTAACGTGGCAGCGTCCGGATTGACTCTACTGGGTACGTTTATGTGAAGCTGCAGAACGTGGTGAATGTTTTTGGCGTATCCAATAGAGCCAGGATTTCGGGGGCTTGAATGATGAGTGAATGGAAGCGTGGCCCATTGGGCTAGGCAAATTTAGGCTGTCTGGACGTTGCTACTCCTCACCACGCCCTAGGGGGGTAAAGAAGGTCCGGATGATGATGATGATGATGATATATTATCCTGTGTGTTTTTCATAAAACAAAGTCACATTACTCTCACTTACTTTCGCTTTTACGTTACATCTCTCACATACGTGCAACTTATCCAGACCCAAATTGAGTATTATACCCTTTTCACATATGCTCCTTAATCATAACTACAGTCACTTTGAATTTCGTTTTCTTCTTCTCAGCAATCACAGATTACGATTTTATTTCATCAAGTTAATTTCGAATTTCACCTTGCTTTTCCCTGTGATCTTTTCAAAAAATTTTCTTTCACATGCTGGTACCTTGATTTATACCTACAGTCATTCCTGAATTTGATGGAAAGAAGTTCCTTTTCTCCTCCTCTCTGACTTGCAAGAATGTTGACACAGTTGTGAAGTCAGGAGGAAAGTTACTGCTGCTGGACTCCCATCGAGGGTAAACATTTAGTCTATGAGAGTATAGTGAGTTAAGGATTAATTTGTGTACGAAACAGTGGATATTGAACTCTGGTAACATCATCCATATTGGCCCTGTGGATGTATGCATTTGATACGGTATTACACCATCACCATTAGCAATTAGCACAATCATCAAGCATGACATGATTACCATCGTACACACATGACATCACCATTACCACCACCAACAATAATACCATCATACATTCCATCATCACCACCGTCACTTCCACTCATGGCACCACCATTACTGCCATTCATGACACCATCACCACCACGACACATGGCATCATAATCACACCATTTTCACATATAACGCCACAATCACACCAACTTCACACATGACACATGATTGGTGACACCA
This sequence comes from Coenobita brevimanus, assembly GCF_032717465.1. NCBI lineage: Eukaryota > Metazoa > Arthropoda > Malacostraca > Decapoda > Coenobitidae > Coenobita > Coenobita brevimanus. The sequence goes on from NC_136981.1 coordinate 24,282,252, forward strand.
CAAACAGCACCACACACGACACCACCACAGCCATACATGATACCACCACGACCACAAAAAACATCACCACCACCGTCACACATACCTCCACCACCACCACCACTAGCACACATGACACCCTTACACCGACAGCCGTAATGAGCAAACTGATGAAAAACGGCCATGAAATAAGGCATAAATAAGTTGGACCAGCACCAGCACCACTCGTGCGTATATAAAGTGTTATTATCATGCCCGTATTTCTACCCGTGTGGACGTCTTAGTGACCCCGACCGCCTGCGTCACGCACCTTACATCATCGGGTAATTTTGTGATAAGGTGAGTTACATCTGAATTTTGGGGCCTAGTTTTTGTTAGAATTATATGAGATTTGGTAAGGATACTAGATAAGGGCGAGAAGGAGAGAAGTGCGAGGCGTGAGGACTGAATTCATTAACACCTCTTCTATAGCGATTTATTACTGTCTTGTACTCTTTGTCCCACTTTTTCCTTGAGATCCATATGAGGCTTGGTAAAGAAAAAGATGGGAAGGGAATATAGGGAGGAAAGTCTGAAACGAGTGGACAGTATTTTCAGGTCTCCCGGGCGCCACTTTTTCAGCAATTTTTTTCCTCGTCCGGATGGAGTCTGATGAGGTATTGTTTTTGGTCGAGTTTATTTGTTTGTTTGTTTGTTTATTTCTTTGTTTTGTTAGCAACATTACTGAAAATGGCAACATTAAATTACATGAAACTTTCAGGATGTATGGGTATTGGTCCTCCCCAAAATGTGATAAAATTTTGGAGGCAATCAAGTGACTTGAAAGGTCAGAATCAAGGTCACGTAATTTCAGGGGGCTGTAACTTGAAAATGGTTGAAGATAGAGATATTTATTAATAAGAACATACAGGAACTCGCAATATGGGCTTTCATTTGCACCAAGACCTTTGATCTTGAATGGTCAAACTCAATTTCACAGATATTCAAGGGGCTATAACTCAAAACTGGTTGATGATAGAGACCTTTACTATTATCAATGTATAGGATATCTGATATGGATTTTTTATCCTGGACCTTTGACCATAAGTGACCTTGAAGGGTCAAAATCAAGGTCACGGATATTCAAGGGGATATAACTCGAAATTCGTTGACGACAGAGATATTTACTATTATCAAGATATAGGGAGCCTCATAAATCTTTCATTTGGCACCATGACTTTGAAAGGTCAAACGCTAGAACACAGATTTCGTAACTTGAAAACATTTGCGCCATTACCTTAGACTTTTATTGTGCACTGATGCTAAATGGCAGAAACTAGTCAGTATTTTAAGCAATAAAATAACTGCTGTTGAGCATGGTTTGTTGTGCCTGGCACCACTTGTTCTTGTCTTTTACTCTTTGTATCACATTGTCTTGGGATTCATATGAGAAATGGTGAGGAGAATGCCTGGGAAGAGAGAAATGAAGAGAAGTATGAAGCAAAAGGATTGTATTTTCCTTGGCACCCTATGTTCCGTAGCAGCCCATTCTTAGCCATTTAATATACTGTAGTTTTGTACTTCTTCAGTCCGCTTTGTCCTGAGAGTTTTATGAATCTTAATTAAAAGAATGTGTCTGTGTGTGTTCTTACCTTACCTAATTGTTCTTACCTAATTGTATCTTTACAGGAATGAGTCAAGCTAGTACTGTCACGTGTCTTAAACCATATTTATCGTACATATCCTTAAAATTGTGAATTGTTTTACCACACACTATTTCATTCGGTAGTGCATTCCACTGATCAATTGCTCTATTTGAAAAACTAAATTTCCTTACGTCTTTATCACCTCTCTTCTTATGCAGTTTTTTGCAGTGTCCTCTTGTCGATGCTTTCCCATAGGTTAAGTAATTATTTATGTCTATTTTCTCCTTCCCTGATATGCATTTATATAGCATAAGCATGTCACCTCTTTTCCTTCTCTCCTGTAGTGTTGGTAGAGTCAGTTTATTTAGTCTTTCTTCGTAGCTTAGATCCCTTAAGCTTGGTACCCATCTTGTAGCAGCCCTTTGAACTTTTTCAATCTTGTCTATGTGTTTTTTGAGATAAGGACTCCAGACTACTAATGCATACTCCAGGGTTGGTCTGATGAATGATGTTATTATCTTTCTTAGCATGTCTTCATTTATGTATGTGAATGCTATTCTCATATTTGCAAGCAGTGTATACATGTTCCGTATCTTCTCACTGATGTGGTCTGCCGGAGATAATCTGTTATTGATAATCACACCTAGGTCCTTCCCTCTTTCTGATGTGTGTAGGGTTTTATTTCCTAACTTATAATCCCAATTAGGTCTTTTTCCACTTTTACCAAACTTGAATACATGATACTTGTCCACATTGAATTCCATTTGCCATGTATTACTCCATTCATGAAGTTTATTTAATTCTTCTTGTAGCTCTTTACAAGAGTCTGTGTTAGTAATTCTCCTTTGTATTTTTGCATCATCTGCAAACATATCTAAATAGCATTCATTTCCAGGGTTACTGTCTATATCATTTATATACACTAAAAACATGATTGGTGCCAGCACTGAGCCCTGTGGTATTCCACTAGTCACTTTTTTCCATGATGAGTAATTTCCCCTTAGTACTGTTCTCATTTCTCTTCTTATGAGAAAATCTTGTATCCAACAATACAGTTTGCCTCGAATTCCTCCTTGATGGTACAGTTTCCATAAAAGTCTTTGGTATGGTACTGTGTCAAATGCTTTCTTGAAATCTAAATAGATACTGTCCACCCATCCTTCTCTTTCCTGTAATGTTTCTGTTACTCTGTCATAGTAGCGAAACAGATTAGTAACACATGAGTTTCCTTTTCTGAAACCAAAGTGTCTTTCTGTTATCATATTGTGTTCTTCTAGATGATTTACCGAAGCTTTTCTTATCAGTTTTTCTTATACCTTTCTTACAATACTGGTTAGTGATACTGGTCTGTAGTTGAGTGGATTTTGTCTATATCCTTTCTTGAATAAGGGAACAATGTTTGCTTTCTTCCAAATATCAGGTAGTTTACCTTGACTCAAGGATTTCTTGAAAATTAAAAATAATGGTTTACTTAACTCCTTTGCACATTCACGTAGTACCCAACATGAAATTTCGTCAGGACCATTTGCTTTTCCTTTGTCTAATTTACTTAACTCCTTCTGTATTACTTTTTCTGATGTTTGTATATCTGGTAGTATTTGTGGGCATGCATGCTCCACATAATCCCTCTCAAAATTTTTTTCCTCTGTAAAAACTGATTGGAATTTCTTGTTTAGTGCTTCACAAATATCCTTCTCTTGCGTATAGGTGATTCCCTCGTCCGTAATGGACTGTATTTTATCTTTTACTTTGGTTTTGCTTCTAATGTAGCTGTAAAATAGCTTCGGTTGATCACTACTTTTATTTATGATATCCTCCTCAAAATTTTTTTGGGCTTCCCTCCTTATTCTTGTATAATAGTTTCTTGCCGATTTGTAATTATTATATACCCTTTCACTATTGTGTCTTCTTTATCTATTCCACAATAAATCTCTTTTTTCTTTTGATTTTTTTCTTGTGTGTGTGTGTGTGTGTGTGTGTGTGTGTGTGTGTGTGAGAGAGAGAGAGAGAGAGAGAGAGAGAGAGAGAGAGAGAGAGAATGTGGAAATCGTGAAACGAGAGTGTCATTTTATTTTGGAAATAGCAGTCCCTAGCCCCATTTTCAAGTGATGCATATAACCTTTTATTCTCTAATATTCTCTTCTGTATCATGATTTCCCAATCCAGTATTAGCGAAGTGTACAGCATACTGTACCTAGGTATTCACCTAAATATCTTCTGTGGTAGTCTTTCCTAGGGTGTATTTTGTTTTTACACCCTACCCATTATTATATTATACAGCATCTTAACTTTTAACTCAAAGTTATATCTTTCTCAGCATTCATTCTTTACATTATGTTTTGCCGTTGCACTTAAATATTCTCTTGAACCTATTTTTTGGCTAGAAACAGATGGAATGAAGGACAAGTCTTTTGGGACCACTTGTCCCCTGAGGTGGAGCAATGATCGAAATTTCGAAAATAATGAAGAAAGTGTATGAATGAGAAAAGCTTCTCAGTGGCTGAATTCAAGTCACTTGCCATATTTTGCAAGAGACCATAAAATGACAATACAACCACCACCTTAGAGCCCTTCTCTTACCCTGGGATGCGTGAATAAAGCAAGGATAAATAAGGAGTTGTTTCATAACCTTCCCCCCCCATGAAGTGCGAGGTCAATTAATTCTCTTTCCCTCTCTAGAGTCCTACTTAAGCAGAACGAGGCAGTAAAGTGAGGTGTTGTGCGTCCATTAACCCCTTAACCGCGGGGCGTCACTTTCGTGACGCTTGGGAGCAAGGGATCATACCGCGGGGCGTCGCTTTTGTGATTCTGTGTTATTTTGAATTCACCCGGGCTTCCAAGTGGGGGCTTGTATCATTTATCAGTACTGCCAATGTCCAACACTAGTCAGCACTCCTAATCTCATCTGTACTCCCATCCATTGTTGACAATTTAGCCATTTCTCCCCGTTCTTGACTCCCCTCCCTACCCCCCCTCCATTACCCTATCCTCTCGCCTGCCCGGCCGTGCTACGCTAAGTAAATCTTCCCTGGAATTTTTCACTGATTTCATCCATTGAAATAAGCCCTATGTCCTATTCTTATACCAAATAATATATACAAGAAAGAAATAAGGTAAGTGAGAGTGCCATACACCTGGAATTGGCTAATTATCACCTGACAACACCTCACGTGCACTCGTTTGCTAATTTTCGCTGTTTTTTTCCCCTTGAAATATGCCGTATAATCTATTTTCGTAATAAATATACATGTAAGGAGGGAAGGGAGAAGCCTAAGTGATATTTACATTCACCTGGAACTACCTAATTTATAATGTATTGTCTAGATTTCCTGCCAATCATATCAGTGCTAGACAAAGCTGTTTCAAGATATAACATTGGTAGCTCTGAATATATATCTCCTAAGTAGGCCTCTAATCTATTTTTGTAATAAATATACATGTAAGGAGGGAATGGAGAAGCCTAAGTGATATTTACATTCACCTGGAACTACCAAATTTATAATGTATTGTCTAGATTTCCTGCCAATCATATCAGTGCTAGACTTAGCTGTTTCAAGAAGTAATATTGGTAACTCTGAATAACCCCTAGCAGGCCTCCACGCTGGTCCTCCGTTATCAGTTCACTCTCATGTTCCGAAGCGAGAGTACGTATGTTTCTTCTTGCTGACTTCAAGGCCTTTATTCACCCCCATGCAAATGGCCCTGTGACCTTTACCCCCTACTAAACCTCGTGTGGAAAGAGGTAAAGGGCTGACAATTGATAAAAGAGTGACTACGATCTTTCTATTGAGTAAAACAGTGCAAGTGGAATTGTAAATAATGTGTAAATAATGTGTAAACAGCAAGTGAAAGTAATGAATGTAAATATACGTGAACAATGGAAAATAGTTTTATAAGTTATTTCAAGTGACAGTGCACAACACAGTGTAAATAAAATAGAAATGTAAATAACGTAAATAAAATAGAGAACGTAAATAGAAATGTAAATGAGTAGTATTATAAGAATACGAGTATATACCCTAGGAGTAATGAAAGTGAAAGTTTCACTCTAGCATGTCTGAATGCTATGAGTTATGAGAGTGAAGATGAAAGTGACATTCACTCTCAATGCCAGTATACAGGACGAGAAAGTGAATGCTACGTATTTTACTGAAAGAAATTGAATCCCTACAGTGACAATAAACTAATACTACTGAAGGAAACTTATGGATAAAGACTGTAGATATATATAAGTGTTATATAGTAATAGAAATATAAAGTGTGAGGGGTTTTATGAATAATAAATGACAGACTACCAAGAGCGAACTAGTGCCAGTGCGACGATCAGACGTGCTCGTAATTTCCATTGCTTTCACAGTGTTTTTTTTTTTAGTATGGATCCCAAACTACTTGAAAATTGTAGAATAGTGTTTATAGTGTTTGTATCTGGCTGTGGTAATCATATTACGGGTTGTCGGGAAGTGTAAAGTGGAGACTTCGTTACCCTACTTCAGAGGTCTCCACAAGTCCTACGGTAACGGACGAAGGCTCAACAATCATTCCAGGAGAAAGCTGAAGGTATGTGCCATAAGCATATGTAATTTTATTATTCTAGGACTAATAACTGATTTTTGGCAAATATTTTTTGAGAGTCTGTCGGAGCCCAAATAACCCCGCGTCACACGCAAGTCATTGGTAAACAAGCCCGCGGTGTAGGGGTTAAGGTCCGTGGAAGTTTCCAGAGGTCATTAAAAACACGTTAATGGCAGGTGTTGTTAGTTAACTCACTCCACAACTTGTAATGGGCCTAGTTTATGAAGAATGGGAACATGTTTAAGGTAAAAACGAAAGGCTCAGTTCTCACACCTTCGCCTCATTACGGACAGAGATAAGTAAAATCAGGGCAGGTTAGAGTGTGTGTTAATTTCTGTGATCTTAGGTTTCAAGTTGGGTGTGCTAAGATACAGTAAGGAAGGCCTACCGTAGCTTATGTAATAGTTGATATAGGGTGGGGTCTGAACTTCTTAACACATTTATATGAAACACCTGATTCATTGTACTTTCGACAATAAATAGTATTATCAGTATTAACATAAACATCCGTTTAGTTTTATGGTAGTCTGAAAACTACTAAGTATTGTATAAGAATAACTTGTTTATGGAATATACATTGCAGTTCATTTAATCCGGATCGTAATGAATATAACGCATCATAGTTTAAAGCAAGTATTAACACCCGAAATATCAATATGCTATAATTAAAGATAGATATTTTGTTTAGCATTCAACATGTAATACTACAAGTACAAGCAGCCACATACTCTGTCTGACAACTTCACATGTTATCCGGTAAACTGATAATCAATACCATTTGCCAGACGCCATGTATCCCAAACGGGGTGGTCAAGCGCTTAGAGTTAATTGTTTTACAGGGAGGGGCACTAATCCTCCACCAACCCCACTTGACACGTAGGGATGCCAACAGCATCTGGTGTTCCCAGGCGGTCACCCATCCAAGTACTAACCAGACCCATCGTTGCTTAACGTTGACGATAAATTACAATGATCTCTATATTCTGATTACAAAGTATGCAGCATTATCGATTTGAACAATATTTGTTTTAATGCTGTGAAAACCGAAGTCCCTTATATTAAAGTCATTCACAGTCTGCCTTGCTTATTACAGAACACCTTGATAATTTTCAACCACCATCTATCATGAGCTGACTATTATTAAAACGCATACCAAACTGTGAGCTTTGGTGCTTATGTCAAGTATTCTGACTGTAGACCAACTAACTCAATAGTCCTGACTTTACAGCCCTGATTCTTGACTACTCTGCCCATGAAATGAAATGCCTGTGAACTGAACTGACTGTAGAGTCATCATAATGTAAATTTCATGTGGACTGAATAAAGTTACTGTGAACTGTTGTGAATGCGAACTATATTGAATACGGACTGCTGGTACAATTAATATCATGACTGGTGTAATGTGAGTGTGGACTGACTGCCTTTGGACAGCTGTGATTGAGGACTGAACGGACTGCACACTACTTTGAGGAGTGAACTAACTGTAGTCTGCTGAGAATATGGTCTGCGTGCCTGTGGACTGCTGTTACAATGGACTGACTTGATTGTGAACTGCAGTAACTATGAAATGAGCTGAAATGACTGGAATTCTGCAGCTGTGAACTGAAGTGAAATGACTTTGTTGTGAACTGAGTGGACTGAATTAACTATGCACCGCTTCGACTGTGCGTGCTGGTGGTGATGGTGTGGGTGTGGTGGTGATAACCAGGCAAGGTGAAGCAACGAGACAATCCACACCTGTAAGGAGCCGCCAATAGTCATTTAACAGATACGCGAAACACAGTCAAACAATAATTCTCAATTAGCAATAATGGATATTAATAGTCAATAAGTGTTTCTAATCCCATGGAATCTGTTTATGTCTGTATACCATGGCGGTAGCTGGAGGAATGACTCAAATACTACTGTCTGTGGTAGAAGAAAGCTTTATGCTTGTCGGCTTAGAGATCGTTTTACGGTGATTACTTGAGTGTATGCGATTTGGTTACTGAATAATACGGAGAGGTGTCCCAAATAAAGACCATTTTACTATATAGGAGAGTTGGCGAAACGTTGCTGCTAAAAATAAATGCAAACCAAGATGCTTATTCCTACCTGTCCCATGCTTTAGTATAAAAGATAACTCCTGCATATATCTATATATATATATATATATCTATGTATATATATATATATATATATATATATATATATATATATATATATATATATATATATATATATATCATCATTATCAACCGTTTGAGTATCCACTGCAGGACCGCACTATCCGGACCGAAATCGGGACCATACAGCCAATGTATCTCTATCAAGTGGCTTAGGCTGTCTGGTAGAGATTGTATGTAGGGTGAGAAGTGCTTGTAAGTGTTATTGTAGTCTTGCAGTGGCTTTGGATGTGTGTGTAGTCTGTGAACCAAGGGTAATCGGCCCGCGCAAGCCGACTGGACGCAAGCATATTTTACAGTATGGGACATTGGTTCAACCACAGCACCCCTTGTGTCCGCCAATGCAGTACGTTGCCGAGTGAACACTCCCAAAGTTTATTACCCTGGCGGGGCGCGAACCCTGGTTAACCCGTGTACGAAACGCACACTCTACCATTGTACCACAGGGGCTCCATATATATCATCATCATCAGCCGTTTGAGTATCCACTGCAGGACCGGCCTATCCCGACCGAAGTCGGGACGATACAGCCATTGTATCTCTACCACGTGGCTTAGGCTGTCTGGCAGATATTGTATGTAGGGTGAAAAGTGCTTGTAAGTGTAATTGTAATATTGGAGTGGCTTTGGATGTGTGTGTGTAGTCTCTGAACCAAGTGTAATCGGCCTGCATAAGCCGACTGAGTGCAAGCATACTTTATAGTAAGCAACACTTGTTCAACCACAGCATCCCTTGTGTCCGCCAATGTAGTACGTGGCCGGGTGAACACTCCCAAAGTTTATTACCCTGGTGGGGTGAGAACCCTGGTTCACCCGTGTACGAAACGCACACTCTACCACTGTCCCACCGAGGCTCCTCCATATATATATATATATATATATATATAATAGAACGGAGGAAGAAAAAAAACAAATGAATAAAAAAAATAATCCATACACCAGATTACTGATGCCCTTGGTTCATAAAATATTTGTAACAGTTAGACTTGAACAGCTGTGGGTTGAAATTTGGAGGGAAAAATATTTGTAACAGTTAGACTTGAACAGCTGTGGGTTGAAATTTGGAGGGAAACAACTCTGGGGAAGCGAGTTCCGGAGAGATGCAGTTCGGGAAATGAAAGAATTCTGATATGCAGAAGCTCTGCAATATGGCTGAGTGACATTCCAGTCATGAGCGCTACCAGCTGGCCGTGTAGCATGAGGGAAGGCATGGAGAGGTGACACCATGGACACAACTTCGTCTGAGCATCTGCCAAAAAAAATATCTGTAAAATAATGCAAGGGAGGCAATATTCCTTCTTACTTGCGGGGGAGGTAGTTTATTGGTAATGGCAGGGTTGATAAATCAAACAGCTTTGTTCTGAATTATGTCTAGTTGTTTTAATGCAACCTCTCTACATCAATTCCACAAGGGTGAGCAATATTCAAGCTGAGAGTGCACATGATCCTTATAAATTATAGCTAACTGCTCATCAGCGAAGAAGTTTCGGACTCTGTACAATATTCCAAGTTTCTTTGAGGCGGATTTAGCAAGTGATCTAAAATGACAGGTCCAGCTGAGGACATTGTTAAGTGAGACGCCAAGAATTTCAATACTTTTGGAGATGGGAATATTAGTAGCACTGAAGGTAATGTACGAATCTGTCAATATCTGTCTGTTAATAAATTGTATATATTTAGTTTTACTAGCAGATGGTAGATTGTAGGGGGATGAATATAGTTTTGAATGGTGAGTTGTTTGAGGAGGAAGAGTGTTTTAAATATCTAGGGTCACATGTTGCTGTGGATGGAAGAACAGATGCAGAAGTGAAGTTTAGAATAAATGAAGTAGGAAAGGTGCTGGGAGGAATGAAAAAAGTGTTTAGATGTCGTTCGCTTAGAATGGATGTAAAGAGAAGGCTGTATGAGGGTGTTGTGGTACCGACTGCGTTCTATGGGGCTCAAACATGGAATATGGGTGTAGCAGAGAGGAAAAGTTTGAATGTAATGGAGATGAGGTGTCTGAGGAGTATGTGTGGAGTGACGCGTATGGATCGAGTGCGAAATGATGAAGTGCGAAGGAGAACTGGAGTTGTTCAGGAGATGGCTGATAGAGTTGAGCAGAGGGTGTTGCAATGGTTTGGGCATATGGAGAGAATGGCTAATGAGCGATTGGTGAAAAAGATAACTAGATCTGATGTGAGAAGTGTAAGGCTGAGAGGAAGACCACGAATAGGATGGATGGACAGTGTGAAGAGAGCGCTGGATGTGAGAGGGATGTCTATTGAGCAAGGAAGAGTGGCTGTGCGTGACAGAAATAAATGGAGAGAAACTGTGAATGAATAAGTGATGACGCAGCCCTGATGGGATATTCTCCCGCATTTGGTCTGATCAGCTAGTCAGGTCAGGTGCGGGTAAGGGGATGGGTCTGTAATGATGTGGCAGGGGTAAACCAGCTCTGCTGTCGGGTTCTGCTGCAGATGTCACTGATTGCATTGCGCAGTTGACCCTTGTGCGGTGTGGTGTGGTGAGGATCTGTCCGTTATCTCTTTTGGGGGTAAGATGCGAATGAATGTGTTTGAATGGAAGAGTAAATGGGGAGTGTGTCGTCCAGTCTCAGCTACCTCCCTTTCCTTGGGGGAAGCAGCCTAGGTATATAGATAGATAGAGATAGCATTAAAAGAGACATAGTTCTTTTTTCCCCATTCACTGATCATAGATAGGTCATGATTTATGGAGATGGCTGTACTGAGCTAAGTGGTAGAGATATTAGACTTTGTAAATGGGTGTCTGAGAGTGAATGAACTATGTAGTGTTGAGTCATCTGCGTATGAGTGGATGGGATTGTGGGTGACAAATACGAGATCATTAATATGAACCAGGAATAGGGTTGGCACCAGAACTGATCCCTGTGGCACGCCGGCGTTAATTGAGTGCAAAATTGGAATATACGTCATCTACTTTTATTCTTATTTTCCCGTCACTAAGATATGAAGAAATCAAAGGAACAAAAGACGTTAGTCCATAGCAAGGGAGTTTGGACAGCAGGGAACGGTGCCATACTCTGCTGAAAGCTTTAGAAATATCAAGTTCTACTGCATGAGTTTCTCCATGTAAATCAGTTGATTGACTGATGGTATGAGTTTGGAGATTGTGTATGTCAATGGTGGATCTTTCGTGGTGAAAACCATATTGTCTGTCACTGATTAAGTTGTTGGATTCAAGATGTTGAACAATGTGCTTATTAGTTAAACTTTCAAATACCTTGCCAGTGAAGATGTAACAGCTATTGGTCTGAAATCAGAAGGGTAAGACGAACTTCCTTTCTTCGGCATTGGGTGGATATTGGCTTCTTTCCATGAATTTGGAATAAAAAAGTATGTATGCATAGTCTGAATAATTTAGCTAGAACAGAGGTAAGTTCAGAGGAACACTATCAAAACAATTGGCAGAATTCCATCTGCGTCCGGAGCTTTGTTGGTAGGTAAATTGTCTAGGATGGATTTTACGTATCTTGTCTGTGTTTTAAGTGGGGCAATTTCGGGAGAGTCAAGTTCTAGTACTGGGACATTCTGGCTTGTATCGTCTATGGTAGAGTTTCTGGCAATTGTACTGGCAAAAATATCCGCTTTCCCACGTGAGTCATTTGTAATGTTGTCATCTGAAGATTTTAGTGGGGGAATGGAAGATGACTTGTTAAAGTTATTACTGAAAGAAATTAGAGTTGACCAGAATATTATATTGTCATTAGGGTTGTTAAGTAGTTTTGATGCTTGCTTTTGAAGAAAGTTTGATTTAGCTAGATTTAATAAAGCTTTTGCATGATTTCTAGCAATTTTAAATTGAGAGAGTGTATCAGATGTTTTTTATTTGAAGTAAGAGTTATATGCTAATGACTTTTGGATTGTTGCTCTGGCACAGTTGCCATCAAACCATTTTGGAGAGTTCGATTTTTTAGTGAACTGTTGACTTGGTATGAATAAATCCATACCAGCTAGTATTAAGTCGCGAATGTGGGACTGGGTGGAATTGGGATCACTAGAGAAGAAAGACTGCCATGGAATGTCAGCAAGATAATTTCTAAATTCATCCCAGTTTGCCCTATCAAAGTGTCATCGGGTAATCCTGACAGGTTCAGAACGGGGAGGTGTGGGGTGGTTAACTAATGAGGCTTTGATGAGATTGTGGTCAGAGGATCCAAGTGGTGACTACTTCTATCCTGTATTGATCTGGATTATTTGTTAAGAATAAATTCAAGAGATGGGCATTATGGTCAGGATTATCAGGTATTCTGGTAGGTTGCTTTACCAGCTGGGTGAGATTAAACGATTCTGCAAACAGCTCTCACTCTAGACCAGCGTCGTCAGTCCTGGCAGAATGCACTAACCATTCAACATTATGTATGATAAAATCACCCAAAATGGTAATTTCGGTGCTAAGGGCATGGTTAAGGTTACTCAACTATTTGGATATGGAATCAAATACACTATCTATCTATCTATATACCTAGGCTGCTTCCCCCAAGGAAAGGGAGGTAGCCGAGACAGGACGACTCACTCTCCATTTACTCATCCATTCAAACACATTCATTCGCATCTTAGCCCCAAAGGGGAGAACGGACAGATCCTCACCGCATCACACCGCACAAGGGTCAACTGCGCAATGCAAGCAGTGACATCCACAGCAGGGCCCGACAGCAGAACTGGTTTACCCCTGCCACATCATAACAGACCCATCCCCTTACCCGCACCTGACCTGACTAGCTGATCAGACCAAATGCGGGAGAATATCCCCTCAGGGCTGCGTCATCACTTATTCATTCACAAGTTCTCTCCATTTATTTCTGTCACGCACAGCCACTCTTCCTTGCTCAACAGACATCCCTCTCGCATCCAGTGCTCTCTTCACACTGTCCATCCATCCTATTCGTGGTCTTCCTCTCAGTCTTACACCTCTCACATCAGATCTAGTTATCTTTTTCACCAATCGCTCATTATCCATTCTCTCCATATGCCCAAACCATTGCAACACCCTCTGCTCAACTCTACCAGCCATCTCCCGAACAACTCCAGTTCTCCTTCGCACTTCATCATTTCGCACTCGATCCATACGCGTCACTCCACACATACTCCTCAGACATCTCATCTCCATTACATTCAAACTTTTCCTCTCTGCTACACCCATATTCCATGTTTCAGCCCCATATAACGCAGTCGGTACCACAACACCCTCATACAGCCTTCTCTTTACATCCATTCTAAGCGAACGACATTTAAACACTTTTTTCGTTCCTCCCAGCACCTTTCCTACTTCATTAATTCTAAACTTCACTTCTGCATCTATTCTTCCATCCACAGCAACATGTGACCCTAGATATTTAAAACAATCTACCTCCTCAAGCAACTCACCATTCAAAACTATATTCATCCCCCTACCATCTATCAACCTCGTACACTTCATCACTTTACTCTTATTCTCATTTACTTTCAATTTCCTCCTTTCACACACCCTTCCAAACTCCTCTACCAACTGTCTCAATTTCTCCTCTGAATCAGTCACCAATGCAGTATCATCTGCAAACAGCAGTTGCTTCAGATTCCACTCTCCTCCATCAACATTTACCAGACTCAGACCACCTAAAACTCTTGCATTCACCTCCCTTACAACACCATCCATGTAAATATTAAACAACCAAGGCGACATCACACATCCCTGTCGCAGCCCCACTCTCACGGGAAACCAACCACTCACAGCATTTCCCACTCTTACACACGCTCTACTATTTACATAAAACTTTTCACCCCTTTTAGTAACCTACCATCAAGTCCATACAATCTTAAAACAGTCCACAAAGCCTCCCTATCAATTCTATCATACGCTTTCTCTAAATCCATAAATGCCCAAAACACATCCTTGCCTTTCGCTAAATACTTTTCACACACTTGTCTCACAGCAAACACCTGATCAACGCATCCCCTCCCTCTCCTAAAGCCACACTGCTCATCACTAATCACTCCCTCTGTACCCTCTCTAACTCTCATAATTAACACTCTACCATACACTTTACCTACAACACTCAACAGACTTATACCCCTAAAGCTAGTACATTCATACTTATCACCCTTGCCTTTATACAACGGGACCACACAAGCACTTGCCCAGTCAATTGGCACCATACCTTTCTCAAAGCACACATTCAATAATCTTACTAACCAGTCAACAATAGTCACTCCACCACCCTTCAGGCATTCCACAGCACACCCATCCATACCTGCAGCTTTCCTGTTTTCATCTCCTTTACTGCCTTCTCCACTTCCTCCTTCGTGATCAAAGAATCATTCAACTCTCCCAACACATTTATTCCTTTGCACCCTTCTATCTGCCACAATCTCAGCCACGTTTCCCTCCTCTACATTTAACAATCTTTCAAAATACTCTGCCCATCTCTTCCTTACTGCATCCATCTCAATTAACATCCCTCCATCCTCTGCTTTTACTCGTTCTTCCTTCCCAGACTCTCCCTTTCGCACCCTTTTCACCTCCTTCCAAAACATTTTCTTATTCTGTTGAAAAATTCTCTGTCAGCCGCCTACCCCACCTCTCATCTGCTGCCACTTTAGCATCACGCACAGCCCTTCTCGCTCTATTCCTCTTTTCCTTATACCTTTCATATGACATCTCATCCTTCCTCTGCAGCCACACTTCATATGCACGTCTCTTCTCAGCCACAGCCATACTTACTTCCTCGCACCACCATTCACTTCCTTTTCTTACACCACCACCCACACGTCTCACACCACACACCTCTTCTGCATGCTCCACCACAGCACTCTTAAACAACTGCCATTCCTCCTCCACACTGCCATTTTCCCGATCTTTCACTGCGTTCCACTCATCTTTCAATTTCTCCTGATACTCTATCTTTTTCTCTCTTTATCCAACTCACTCACTTTCAAAACCTCCCTGCCACACCTAACCCTCCTAGCTCTCACCCATCTCATACCTACTCCTAACTTTCTCCTCCACCAGGTAGTGGTCAGACATACCTCCACCCTCCCCTCTCAGAACTCTCACATCCAACAATCTTCCTATTACATTCCTAGACACAACCACATAGTCCATCAAGGCTCTATCAACAACCCTTCCACCCTCCTGTCTCATCCATGTATACTTATAAATATCTTTCTTCTCAAACAGCGTATTCCCAATCACCATCTCTCGCTCAACACACATCGCTATCATTCGTTCCCCATTTTCATTTCTTCCAGGCACACCATGCATACCAACTACGATATCAACTGCTAAATTTCCCACTCTAGCATTCAGATCTCCCATCATTACCACATTCACATTCGCTCCAAAACCTGCAGACACTCATCAACATCATTCCAGAAAGACTCCCTCTTGTTCATCCCTTTCACTACCAGGCCCATATGCACTCACAAACACCCACAACTCACGTTCAAATTTCGCTTTCACCCACATCAGTCTCGATGACACCTCCTTCCATTCAATCACACACTGCTGCACTTCCGGACTCACTAACAAGGCCACACCTTCTCTTGCCCTTCCTCTATCAACACCTGACAATCTTCCATTCACACTTCCAAACATATATTCCCCTTTCCCTTTCATCTTCGTTTCACTCAAAGCTAACACATCCAACTTTCTTCTCACAAACATTCTCCCAATCTCCTCCCTTTTAGCCTCAATCGTACTACATCCACGCACATTCATAGACCCAATCTTCAGGGTACGGGGATAACTCCATCCCCCGTCCCTTTCTCTGGCCTGTCTCTTTTTAGGAACTAAAAAAACAGAGGAGGGGGTCCCTAGTCCCCTCACCCCGCCCCTTTTAGTCGCCTTTTACGACACGCAGGGAATACGTGTTCCGAAAAAGCATTGGGTGAACGATAAACTACACAAATATATTTGGTAATGTTTTGACAATTTAATTTATATAATGAGTAGTCAAAACTTGATTAAATGAAGTTTAAAATAGTGTCAATTGCGTATTGGGATTTGATATAACAACAGGTGCCGCCCTTGTTACAGAAGTTTGTAAGGGGATGGTAACTGGGAAAACAATATGGTGATACATTAGTAGAGGGTAAGATTTGTGGTTCTGTGAGGAAAATGGCCAAAGGAGATATGGACTGAAGGAAAAAATGAACTGAGTTTAAATTTGTGGTAAGGCCTCGGATGTTGGTGAAGAATAAGGCTGCACTTTCACTTCTTCGATGACGAGCATTCCCGGAAATAGCAACAGTCGCTGCCGGCACAGTCGCTTGATGGCGACCGGGAGGACCCTGTGCCACCAGCCCTACCATGCCGGTGGTGGCAATCCGAGGTACCACCTCATTTGATAGTAACGTTGCAGCGGCCATTACTAAAGACAGTGCATAGATGTGATATGTTATGCACATGTAGTGTGGTGTAGACAGTTGAAGGTAGAGGTATTATGAGAGCATGCTGGCCTACTCTCTGTGTAAATGATTCCACTGACATGTTCAGCAAAGGGAGATGGTCAGGATCAAGTCCTGAGGGCTGGTGAAACGGGAGCTCCAGTTCTCCCTATCACCAGCTTGCCATCCACCTCGGGAGTACTGCCCTGTTCGACTAGTGCTACAGTCTTTATGTGAGCCTCTGTGATACAGTGGAAGAATGTGAGTCTCGCATGCTGGTGGACGCGTGTTCGCCTCCCGCCAGAGTTGTAAAAACTTTGGGAAGTATTCAGCGAGCCACTTACTACTTTGGCGGACATAAGGGGTGCTGTGGTTGAACCAGTGTCGCATACAAGGATGCTTGCACCCAGTCAGCTTAAGGGGGGTGGATTACACTTGGTTCACAAACTACACACATATCCAAAGCCACTACAACACTACAATCACAATCATAAGCACTTGTCACCCTACACACAGTCTCTACCCGACAGCTTAAGCCACTGGATAGATACATTAGCTGTATCGTCCCTCCCTCGGTAGGGATAGGCCGGTCCTGCAGTGGACCTCAATGGCTGATGATATATATATATATATATATATATATATATATATATATATATATATATATATATATATATATATATATATATATATATATATATATATATATATATATATATATATATATATATATATATATATATATATATATATATATATATATATATATATATAAAGGACATATATATCCAGTAAAGGAGATGAAAACAGGGAAAGCTGCAGGTATGGACGGGTGTGCTATGGAATGCCTGAAGGGTGGTGGCGTGACTATTGTTGACTAGTTAGTAAGATTGTTGAATGTGTGCTTTGTGAAAGGTATGGTGCCAATTGACTGGGCAATTGCTTGTGTGGTCCCGTTGTATAAAGGCAAGGGTGATAATTATGAATGTACTAGCATTAGGGGTATAAGTCTGTTGAGTGTTGTAGGTAAGGTGTATGGTAGAGTGTTAATTATGAGAGTTAGAGAGGGTACAGAGGGAGTGATTGGTGATGAGCAGTGTGGCTTTAGGAGAGGGAGGGGATGCGTGGATCAAGTGTTCGCTGTGAGACAAGTTTGTGAAAAGCATTTAGCGAAAAGCATGG
>NC_136981.1:24305157-24310157 GCF_032717465.1 Coenobita brevimanus
TGGATGGGGAACTAAGTGAATTTTTCTCTTTGAAAGTTGGGTTGAAACAGGGATGTGTCATGTCTCCATGGTTGTTCAATCTGTACATGGATGGGGTAATAAAAGAGGTACAAGGTAGGGTAGTGGATGTTGGAGTGGCCCTGGTGAGAGAGGATAGTGTTTGGAAACTCCCTGTACTGTTGTTTGCAGGTGATACTGTGTTGTTGAGTGAAGACGAAGGGGAGCTGCAAGGCTTGGTGGATGAGTTTGGGAGAGTGTGTAAGAAACGGAATCTAAAGGTGAATGTAAGGAAGAGTAAAGTGATGGTCTTTGAGAGAGGTGAATTCAGTGAATGTACAGCGAGGTTGGATGGGGAGGAATTGGAAAATGTGAGTACGTTTAAGTACTTGGTTAGTGTGATGAGTAAGGATGGAGGTTTGGAGGGTGAAGTGCTTGAAAAGGTACAGCAGGGAAGAAAGGTTGCTGGTTCTCTGAAAGCAGTGATAAGAAACAAGGAAGTGAGCATGGAAGTGAAAAAGTTACTACATGACAGTATTGTGATACCAACTCTAACGTATGGAAGTGAAGCTTGGACGTTGTTGGAAAGACACAAGTCAAGAGTGAGAGCAGTGGAAATGAGTTATTTAAGAGGAGCCTGTGGAGTCACATGGAGAGACAGGCTGACGAATAAGGATATAAAGGAGCGTTGTGGTGTTGATGTGGATGTGATAGGAAGCGTTATGAGGAACACACTGAGGTGGTTTGGCCATGTGGAGAGGACGGAGGGTGAAAGACTGACGAAGAGAGTGTATGTGAGTGAGGTGGAGAGGGGAAGAGGGAGGAGGAGGCCGAGGATGAGATGGAGGGATGGGATGGAGAGGTATATGAGAGAGGGGGGTGTGAGTTGGGAGCAGGGCAGTGAAATGGCGGGGGACAGGGCGACTTGGAGGCGATTTGTTTGTGGTCACCCCAAACGGGATTGAGGCGTCTGGCAATAGATAGATAGATATATATATATATATATATATATATATATATATATATACTGTATATATATATTTTTTCCCCAAAATATGAATAGTCCCGGCCAGGGCCAACACAAAATTTTAATTCATGTTGTTAATACTAGAACTGATAATTCTGGTACGGAAAACATTCGGTTTAATCGCGTCCAGTTCAGGTTCGTTCCTATCACGTATTCATGGCCCCTTGCCAGTCGGCCATCAGTAACGCAGTGGTGCCAGCCCACGCAACCATTTGTGACCGAGAGAGAGAGAGAGAGCACATGTTACAGGGCTTGTTGACATCTGGTGGTAGCTAGCAAGACCTGAGGCAATGGATATAAGAAGCTTTTTCAAAAATAAATGGGACCAGGGCAATGAGGTGCAGCCTGCAAGACTAGAAGAGGTGGAGGAAGAGCTACTTCCTGCTGTTGCTGTAGCAACAGGTGAGTCGGTACAGGAGATTGCCGCTTCCTATACATTGTGTACAAGCACCGGTTGGTGAAGCAGCGGGCTCTTTAACAAGCTATCCAGTAGCCGGTCTAGCTCAGTGGTTCTCAAACGTTTTTGTCACACAAGGCACACCAAGTATTTAAGGCACACTTTTGATTATACCTATTTAAATCAATCAGCAAATAAGAATAATTCCAAGGTACACCAGTTTCAAATCCACTGGTCTAGCTAGCCTGCACTCATTGTGATATTTTAATATTAATATTATTTACACAGTAAATTGCTCCATCTTCCTACTGGAAAAAAAAGTCTACTCAGTCAGTGTCACTTTTAATTATTCAGACGAAAAAAATCGATCCATTATTTGAGCGTGTTTTGTATGATTTCCCCATGCACATTAGTGTGCCAACAGTGCCGTTCAAAGATGACTAATTAGTTAATATGTGTGTGTGTGTGTGTGTGTGTGTGTGTGTGTGTAGCTAGCTTGCACTCACTGTGATAGTGTAATATTAATATCATTGACGAAGTAAATTACTCCAGCTTCTTATAGGAAAAAAAAGTCCTCTAATTCACTGCAACTTTCAGTTATTTAGAAGAAAATATTCGACCCATTATTTGAGTGTTTTGTATGATTTCCTCTTACACATTAGTGTGCCATTCAAAGATGACTAGTTAGTAAATGTGTGTGTGTGTGTGTGTGTGTGTGTGTGTGTGTGTGTGTGTGTGTGTGTGTGTGTGTGTGTGTGTGTGTGTACGCAATAAGCAGTTAATAATAATACATTTATGTGTATAGCGCATCACATTTAATAACAAAAAAGTAGCTCAAACATTTCATGCAGGAGAGTAAAAGAGATATAAATGAAAGGCATAAAAGACAAGGGGATGATTAAATTAGACACGTGGCATAATAAGTGTGATATAAATCAAATGTAGACTAATATAGGACAATAAAACAAAAATGCAATGTAAAGGAGAGTGATTATTTTAATATGTAAAAATATAAGGAAAAATTGTTAACCTGGTGATTCATAGAGCAAACGAAACAGTTGATAGAGTTGTGAGATTTGTTGTGGGTAGATAAAAGTAAAGGCCTAAAACCTGTCGTTTACTGCTGTTTCACAGATGAGCAAGGAAGGAGAGACGAGGTTAAAACAGGAGTGTATTCTAATGAGACAGATTTAGGAAACCCAGACATAGGTCCAAAGCAAATATAAGATACGCACTTTCCTTCCAAACAATTTGGACTTCAGAAGAGGTCCTTTCAGAGGAGCTCGTACGACACTTATAACTGGCTAGAGTATTCAGTCAGCTAAAATTCCACCTTCTGCTACTCTTGCAGACTATTCAGCAGGCAGCAGTGTAGGCAAAAGAAAGATGGTCTAGCCTCTCCTGGCTACAGTAACTGGAAGAGGGCTCTGAATTCATTTGGGGACCATGAGAAGACTTCATGACACAAGGCCTCCATGGTGGTATGGATGAGCTATAAAGCAAGTAAAGTTCATGGTGATGTAGCTGAGCTGGTACAAACTTCTAGTGAAGCTGATATCAGTGAAAGTATGGAGTATTTATGCTGCATTATTTCGCAGTTACTGTCTTTCTAGCCAAACAGGCCATTTCTTTTCGTGGCCACAGTGAAACAGATGACAACCCCAACCAGGGAACTTCCTTGAATGTATGTAGCTGCTGCAAAAGTTCGACTCTTTCCTGCAGAGATACAAAGCTCCTACCAATTGTACATAGCTCTCGTCTTATTCTCAAAATGAATTATTCCGATGTTGCTCCACAGAGATCATGGCACAGATTATTTAAGAAGTAAAGGAATCAAAGATGTTTGTGGTAATGGCAGACAAAGCCTAGGATGAGCACACAGAACAGCTTGCTGTATGTTTGATGTTCCACCAGAAGGTACATCAAGAAAACTTTCCTTTTCTTGAAGAAACTAGATGGCTATGGTGCAGAAACGATCACGAATGCAGTCGAGCAGGTTCTTGATTCCAACAACATTGCTGACCTGAAAGTTGTCGCCCAAACATATGACGGTGCAGCAGTGATGAGTGGACCTGTTCGAGGGGTGCAAGCTCGTTTCCGGGAAGAACATCCAGAGGCTGTCTATGTGCACTGCAATGCACATGACTTAAACCTGGTCCTTTGCCACACCTGCAAGGCCATTCCTGAAACCAGTGATTTTTTTTATCTGCTTGAAAACCTCTACTCATTTTTCATTGTGTCTACAGTCAACCACGACCAGGTTGCTGCCGTTCAGAAAGAGCACGACATTGAGCAGAGCGATTTTGTATTTAATATCAAACACCCGATGGTCATGTCAGTTGTCCTCTGTTAATGCATTTCTAAAGAATTTTCCTGCTGTCATGAAATCTCTTCAGAAGATCAGAATACCAACAGCACTAGGTCTACATTCAAATTTATCCCAACTCCTTGTGGTCTACCAGTTGGTTGTGTTCAGAAAGTTGCTTGGCATCACTGAAGGGTTTCACAAGGTTCTTCAGAAAGAAACCGTCGACTTGGCACAAGCAGTGCACTACAAAAGTGCAGTCCATGACATGGTTAGCCAGCGAACTGCACAGGTGGCTGCAGAGATCTATGCCATGACAAGGGCCGCATGTGAGGAGAACAACATCCAGGAGTCTTCTCTTGGTCCGAGAAGGAAACAAAGATGGATGACCTTGTTGTGGAGGTGTCCTGTTGTTCGAGATCAGACCTGCTTCATGATTCGGATCATCTCAAGGAGAGACTTTTCTGCACTTGCATTAATTGAATGATCAATGAGCTTGAGAATCGTTTTTCTAGAGCTGCGAGAGAAGGCATGACTGGCATCCAAGCATGTCACCTGGCCTCTGAAACCTTCCTGTGCATGCAGTCTCTAGAAAACCTAGCCTCGCAATACAGCATCCAACTAGTCCCAGAAGAGGTCATGGTGGCTAAAGGCTTTTTGAGCAGGAAGGGGCCAGAAACCATCCCAGACATTCTGAGTGTGTTCAGACTCCTTGATCCCATATTGTTCCCATCTCTGAAGACGATCTTACAAGTGGCCCTTGCCATCCCAGTCAGTACCTGCAGTTGTGAGAGATCATTTAGTGCTCTTCGCCGATTACGCACTTGGCTTAGGCTCACCAAGGGCCAGGAGAGGCTCAATGATCTGGCAGAGTCGTCAATTGAGAGAGAGTTGGTTGGAAACTTTGATTATGACAAAGCGATTGACACATTCGCCAAACTAAAATCAAGACGCCACACCACGATCTTTCTCCCCAGTATAAAAAAAAAAAAAAAGATATGTTAAGTCTATGTATAAAATAAATTGATAAATAACATATCTTTATGATCTAATCATCACATCAAAAACTCATAGATTTGGTTAAATGTTAATTGGCATATGCTGATTGCATCCTTTTTATGAGCAGGATAGAAGAGAGGAGGAGAGAACAGGAGGGGAAAGTAGATGAGATGAGAAGTGCGACAGACAGATGAGACACCAAAAGAGCTTCTGGAGAAGTGAAGAGGAGAGTATCAGATGGACAAGACATAGAGTTAACACAGTTTTGTCACAAC